>NW_019154090.1:28686566-28688568 GCF_002288905.1 Enhydra lutris kenyoni
TTTTAAAGTACATTTGGGAGGCGGGTGGGAGGGATGGGGTGGCTGAGTGACGGATATTGGGGAGGGTATGTGCTATGGCGATGCTGTGAAGTGTGTAAGACTGATGAGTCACAGACCTGTACTCCTGAAACAAATAATACATTATATGTTAATTTAAGATTTTTTCTTTTAACTACAGATTGATGAATTTTTTTTTTAAATACTGAATTTTTTTAACTAGGGAAAGTGCTCACATGGTTCATAGTTTAAAAGTTCTAAATGGTATACAGTGGGAACTTCCTTCCTTTCCTGTTCCCCTCGAAGTAGATTTCCTTCTTTAAGTAGATTTTCATTCTTTAATGAGCTTTCTCTAATAAAATATTTTTAAAAGAAACAAGCAGAACACATAAACTACAGAAGAGTTTGCATGTGGGTCTGACCAAGCACAGTTTGGATTTCAATTAGTTTTGAGCAGACCGTATTTTTACTTTGCCAAACACTAGGAAATGCATGACTACATCTTTCCTTTGTTGAGGAAAATGTGTATTATTTGTATGGTCAAAGAAGAGTCCATGCCTTTCAGCTCAGGCTAAGAGTACAAAATTCTTTTGGGTCATGTCTGACAAGCAAATGGGAGGCTCCTCGGAGGGGTGCCCCAGCCCTGCTTTGCAGTTTGCTGCTGCTTGGGACATAGGTTCCTATGACATTGTCTGAGCCAGCCATTCAATCTTCTGCCAAAAGCTGCCACTAAGCTCACCTCCCTGATGTCCTTACTCCTCAGCCTTTTCCTCTGCTGAAACATCCTTCCCACAGTAAAAAGCCTTGGTAAACCTCTTTACATGAAGAAACTCTTTTTTTTTTTAATTTTTTTTTAATTAAAAAACTCTCTTTTCCCGTCTTTCTTTTTTAATTCAGGTGAAATCCCGTAACATGTAAGTAACTACTTTATTAACTTGACTGGTAGAACTCCATTGCATTTAGTTGTATTCAATATGTTACACAATAACCAGCTATCTATCTCTAGTTGCAAAACTTTTTTCATCACCACATAAAAACACCATATATCCACTAAGTAATCCATCTCCATTCGACCTTGGCCCCGTCCCCATGTCCCAGTAACTTCTAATTCACTGTCTCTATGATCTTACCTATTCTGGATGTTTCAAATAGTAGGAATCCTATAATGTGACCTTCTGCATCTGGCTTCTTTCCCTTAGCACAGTGTTTTCAAGGTTCATCCAAATGGCAGCATGTATCAATATTTCATTTCTTTTATGAAATTTCTTTTATGGCTGAATAATATTTTATTGAATATCATATCCCACAGTTTGTGTATCCATTCACCCACTGATGGACAGCTGAGTAGTTTCCACTGTGTGGCTTTTATGATTAATGTACTATGAACATTCACATACAAGTTTCTGCATAGACATAGATTTTCATTTCTCTTTGGGTATATACTTGGGAGTGGAATTGCTGGATCATATGGTATTTCTATGTTTAGACTTTTGATGGGCCGCCAAACTATTTTCCATTCTGGCTGCACCATTTTATATTCTTGCCAGCAATGCGCAAGGGGTCCTATTTTCCCACATGCTCGCAGCCAGCAGTTAGCCCCCTCCACCCCGCCCTTATTGTCCATGATAGCCATCCTAGTGGGTGTGAAATGGTCTCTCACTGTGGTTTTAATTTGCATCTCTTTAAGCCAGTGATGCTGAATCTTTTTCATGTGCTTGTTATCTATGTGTAGATCTTGTTTGAAGAAATCTATTCCATTCCTTTGCTTTTAAATTGGGCTATTATCAGGGCTCCTGGGTGGCTCAGTGGGTTAAAGCCTCTGCCTTCGGCTGGGGTCGTGGTCCCAGGGTCCTGGGATTGAGCCAGGGTCCTGGGATCGAGCCCTGCATCAGGTTCTCTGCTCAGAGGGGAGCCAGCTTCCTCCACTCTCTCTGTCTGCCTCTCTGCCTACTTGTGATCTCTGTCAAATAAATAAATAAAATCTTTTTTTTTTTTTTTTTTTTAA
>NW_019154090.1:28688668-28774068 GCF_002288905.1 Enhydra lutris kenyoni
AAAAAAAAAAAAGTGCTAAATTGGGCTATTATCTTTTTACTGTTGAGTTGTAAAAGTTCCTTATAGGGCCTGGATATTAAACCCAAATCAGATATAGGATTTGCAAATATTGTTCTCCCATTCTGTAGGTTGCCTTTTCACATTCTTGATAATATCCTTTGATGCACAAAAGTTGTTTCGTTTTGCTTGTGCTTTTGGTGTCAAACTTAAGAATCTATCACCAGACTCCAGGTCAAGATTTACCTGTTTCCTTCTAGTAAGTTCATCATTTTAGCCTTCTATGTAGATTGTTGATCCATTTTGAGTTAATGAGTGACCTGTGGAGCAAGGCAGAGGTCCAACTTCATTCTCCTGCACTAGTTAAATTGAATTGTCCCAGTACTGTTTGATGAAGAGACTTCTTATTCCAATGAAAAGTTTTAGCACTTGTCAAAAATAAGTTAGTCATATAAGCAGGGGTTTATTTCCGGATTCTTAATTCTATTCCATTGGTCTGTATGTTTATACCACACTGCTTTGATTACTGAAGCTTTGTACTGGGTTGTAAAATCAGAAGTGTGAAACATCCAACTTTGAACATTTTTTTTAAGATTTTATTCATTTATTTGACAGAGATCATAAGTAGGCAGAGAGCCAGGCAGAGAGAGAGAAGGGAAGCAGGCTCCCTGTTAAGCAGAAAGCCCGATACAGGGCTCCACCCCAGGACCCTGAGATCATGAGATCGTGACCTGAGCTTAAAGCAAAGCCTTAACCCACTGAGCCACCCAGGTGCCCCAAACATTTTTCAATATAAGTTGTGCTAATTGGGGCCTCTAACAGCTTCATAGGAATTTGGAGGATCCACTTGTTTTTTTTTTTTTTAAGATTTTATTTATTTATTTGACAGACAGAGATCACAAGTAGGCAGAGTGGCAGGCAGAGAGAGAGGGGGAAGCAGCTCCCCTGCTGAGCAGAGAGCCGAACGTGGGGCTCGATTCCAGAACCCTGGGATCATGACCTGAGCCAAAGGCAGATGCTGTAACCCACTGAGCCACCCAGGCACCCCGATCCACTTGTTTTGGAGTGGGGGGAGGCCATTGGAATTTGCACAGAGATTGCACTCGATCCATATATACATCATCTTGGAGAGTATTGCCATTTTAACAATGTCTTCCAACCCCTGAGCACGAGTGGTCTGTTTAGGGTTTTTTTTTTTTTTTTTTTCCAAGATGTTTTAGTTTCAATGTACAAATCTTTCACCTCCTTGGTTAAACAATTCCTAGGTATTTTATTCTTTGGAATGCTGCTGTAAATGCAATGATTTAAATCTCCTTTTCAGATTGTTGCTGGTGTAGACACAATTTATTTCTGTGTGATCCTGGACCCTGCAACTCTGCAGACTTGATCAGCTCTAGTTTTCTCATGGGTTCTTTGGGATTTTCTCTACATGGTGAATTAGGTCCAGTTTTACTTCTTTTCTAACCTCTGTAGCTTTAATTTTGTATAGTTACCAAATTGTTGTGGCTAACTTCTGGTACAAGGGTGAACAGCAGTGGTTAAAGAGGGCACCTCCATTATGTTGGCTGTAGGTTTTTCAAATAGACCCGTTTGTCATGTTTACAAAGTTCCTTTCCATTCCTGATGTGCTGTTTTTAATCATGAAGGGTGTCAGAATTTCATCAAATGTTTACTCTGCATCTATTCAAACGATCATGTGGCTTTTTCCTTCCATTAATGTGTATTCCATTAGGCTGAACCACCTTTACACTCCTGAAGAAATTTCTAACACTTCAGTACAACACTTTTTCAAGGTCTCCTTTGCTTTTAGAATTGTCTTGCCCCAGACAGGAACTTCAGAATAGAGTCCACTTCGTATTTCTGTACCCTTGGAAGCTTGATAGTACTAAGTACTCGAGTACTGCTCAGTGACCATCTTATCCACTGAGTGTAGACTTTAGGTGGAAGAAATCATGGAGAACCGCAACTCAGAGGTTAGATTGTATGCATGTGTGTGATGCTGGGAGAAAGTTACAGCAAAACTGTTCCTCTCCGAGTGCAATTGGTTTTCATTTTCAGTGTCTGCCTCCTACTTTATCATATGAAAACGAGTATCGTCTGAAGTAGTGCGTAAGAGGCTATCAAGATGAGTGCCTTCCAAAGAAGATTGCCAATTCACAACCATCACCAACACTGTAAGAGTGTTTACTTCAACAAACTAATCTTTGCCAGTTTGGTATGTGAAAACATCTCATAGTTCAATTTTGTGAATTCTCCATATGACGTTGTACATCTCTGCAAATGTGTAGTAAAATATTTTATAAGGGAAGCAGCTGAGATTAGCACTAACTTTTCCAAGGCAACCTTTCTTAACTCTATTAAGCACCCCATTATCTAAAATTAAACAGACACTCCAGATACACTTAAATATTCTTAAGAGTTTATTATAAACTAGTTTCACAGGCCACAGGGAAGTAAAAGGACTATGTACAGCCTTACGGGAAACAGGCAGGGATCTGAGGAGGGCCAAAATGAGTCTAGGGCCTTGGTGGGCGCATTCCCGGGGAAGGGGGCCCTGAAAGGGAAACCAGACAATCCCGTGAGACTCTGAGAACAAAAGCATAGCAAACAAACAGTTCTGTGGTAGTCGGGCCTGCACCTCTGTGGAGCTACTTCCATGACTCTGTGGCCAAGGGTCAAAGAAGGCCTGAAGTAAGAGTAAGAAGTTTAGTCAGTGCCTGATCTGCAACTCAAATCTCCAGCCTCAGCCCCCACCCCTACCCCAACCTCCCACACATACCACCCCCCAAAGTCACCAAGTGATCAGAGGGACATAACATATATACTAACTAGGGACTTCTCTGGTAGGTATGGGTTCCTATGATTATAAAACCCATAAACAAAAAACTCAAACTAGAGACACACAGGTCACCCACTATGCCTTGGTGCAAAGAACACCAATCTGGGATGCCGGACACTAAGCTCTTGGGGCCCGTTTCCTTATCTATAAAACGAGAGGGCTAATCTATGTCAGCATTTCTCAAACTAGATTTAAATAGATATATATAAATAAATAGTACAGCAAAGCCCAGGGCTCCCTCTTAATTACTAGACATTATCAAACCTAAGGGCATAAGACAATCCTGGGACCCTTGCTGGGGACTTTCAGAACGTATTATTTCACAGTGCCCCGAGAATACTGCCTTGGACACTGAGAAGTTCCCTGGGTATAGGACCACTCTAACTGCTCTAAGAGGGAGGGAAGGCTGATTTTAAGAAATGCTTTTTCCCTCTTTCCTTTGTGGACAAAGTTGCCCTCTAAGAGTCCACTTCCCTCGGTTTAAGGCCTAGAAGCCCAGAGGGTTATGTTCAAAAACCAAACCTTCCCTCCAGTTCCCATCCCAACATGCTCTAAGGGAAGTCAAGTCACTGCTGCTGGCACTTACCTCGCATGCCTGGGGGAGGGGGCCGCATCCCCGGCGGCGGCATGCCCATCGGAGTTCCTCGTCCAGGCGGGATCCCCATTGGGGGACCCATGGGAGGCCTCATGCCTGGTGGTGGGCCCATCATGCCTACAAGAGAAAAGCCCCAAGGATACAGCTCAAGTGTATATCTTGCGAAGGCAACAGGAAACATAGCAAAGCTGTCCACCAAGTTCTGAGACAGACGGACCATTCCACCCTCCCAGTCTCTCCTAAGAAACTGGGCCTTGAGCCAGAGGTGGGGCTCCCTATGGCTCTTGTCCAGCTAGTTCCATGGTCAATCAGCCAGGCTGGATCTCAGAGTAATCCTGCTTAATTACATAAACTCCTCATCAGTTTCAGTCAACGTTATGTCTCATCATGAATCCAGCTCAGGCATCTCCCATCAGGTGGCCATGGTCTCCTTATGGGCTCCTCACCTGGAGGCGGTGCCCCCCGGCCCATAGGTGGGGGAGGACCCCCACGGCCGGGTGGGTACTGGGTCGGGGCCCCCGCAATGCTGGCGGTGGCAGCAGCTGCGGCGGCAGCCACAGTGCCTCTTCCTTGCGGGGTCATCACCTAAGAGGACACAGGAGCCAAGTAAGTACAGGACAACGCAGCATCCTACTCTTCCTCCCAAATCGGAGCAGACACCCCACCCGCTAAGCTACAACTCGCAGCAGCAGGCTATCTGAAACCACCTGCCAGAGAAGACCAAGCCTGCATGCTCATTCCCATCTTCCAGGCCTGAGTTGAGGTGGCCCAGTCCAAACGAGAGACAGCCTCCACACTGTCAGTGTAACTGCGAACAGGCTGTAAGACAGCACAGCACCTTTGCTGTCATGGAAACATTCTGCCCCAACACCTTCTATGCATCTCTTTACTTCAACAGCAACAAAATAATTTACAATGTTAAGTTTTCCTTCTCACTTGATTCTGGGACTACATACAGAGCATAATGAGATACTGACAGCCTGACAGTCAGAGGTTGGTTGTTCTGGACTCTTCCCAAACTGTGGGCCCTCTCTCTATCCTTCATTTTAACCAGAAGTTAGTGCCCTTCCCCAACTCCTTACCTGTTGGGACGGCCCACCAACGCCTCGGACTGGCCCTGCAAGTCCCGCAGGAGCCTGGGGCATCGGAACACCAGCTGGGATTCCTCTGCCAGCAGCCCTGCCGATCCCCGGGCCCCCGGCAGCTCCAGCAAGCGGCACTCGGGCAATGCCAGTCTAAAACACAAAGAAATGCACTAAAATGCTGGGGGCCTAGAGAATCAGAAGTACACTTTGGAATACCACTGCCAAGACAGCCCCTAAGATTTATGGGGCATCAAAAGACCCATACGTGTTAACACCATTCCTCTTCCACCCAAGATAATGTATCTGTCACTCCTACAGCAGGCTGGAACTTAAGAGGAAGTCCAGAGATTAATATACCACAACTCAACCTATATTCACTCCTATGAAAATTAAACCAAGGAAGGGACAGGGCTCCATTCAGAAGGGTATAGGCAGACAAGAGCACTTGACCTGGCCTCAAAGAGAAACAAGGTCCAGTCCCAGCTCACCTGGAAGGTAACAGTGGACAAGTAATCCTACAGCTCTGGGACTGTTTCCTCATCTGTAAATGATGAGGTTATGACAAAACCAGTTGTGGTCACGAAGACTTACAATGATTTATGTAAGAGTAGTGTCTACTACTACAAACAGATCCAAGAGTTATAAATATAGACATATGCTTTAGCCAAAAAATATGGTAAAGCCCATGCAGACATTTTAACTGGAAAGGCTTCAATGTAAAAATCCAAAAAGAAGAAAATGACTAGGATGACTACTCCATCATCACTTAAGACGATATTTTTAACATTACTTTTAAAAAGTATACTGCAACCAGAAATATGTTTACAATGTTAAGTGAAAAAGTAGAATAAAGTATTGCATACATATTATGCATTAAATACAAAAAAAAAAAAATATGTGTGGTCAAAGTAAAAATAAGATTATTCCTCTGATGACAATGCCTTAAAATGAAAATATGAAAACCTGGTTGGATGATCTAAAGTCTGTTCTATTTCTAAATGTGGGCTGGTGTTTATGGAACCAAGAATGCCTGGGATCAAATGCCAGCTTCACCACTTAACAGCTAGGACACTCAGGCATGTTACTAAAGCCCAGTTTTTTTAATCTATTAAATGGGAATAATTTATCTCAATAAACTGTTTATAAGGAGTAACTAAAATATTAAAGTGCTTGGCACACAGCAGATGCTTAATAAATGTTAACCATTATTCTCTAACTTCATAAAATATATACCTTCTATTATTTGGATTTAGGATTTTTTTTTTTTTTTTTTTAATTTGAGAGAGTGCTCATGAGTGAGAGAGGAAGAAGAAGAGAGAATTCTCAAACAAATTCCCCAGTAAGTGTGGAGCCCAACACAGGGTGGGATCCGAGGACCCAGAGATCATGACCTGAGACAAAATCAAGAGTTGACAGCTCAACTGACTGAGCCACCCAAGCACTGCCCCACAATCCAGCATTTTCAATTAATGTTCATGAGCTCTTTGGTTTCCTGATCCTTTCTTCAGAGAGCTCCCCCCTCCTTTTATAAAGATTTATTTATTCTGAGATAGAGAGCAAATAAGCACACATGGGCAGGGGTGGGCATGCAGAGATGGCAGAAGGAATCTCAAACAGACTCCCTGCTGAGCGTGGAGCCTGATGTGGAGCTCAATCTCACAACCCTGAGCTCCTGACCTGAGCTGAAATCAAGAGTTGGATACTTGACCAACTGAGCCACCCAGGCACCCCTTGCAGTTAAGAGTTTTTAAAGTCCAGCTAAAATGCCATCACATTAAGAAGTGACCAGATGGCCACAAGTGCCTTTTCACCTGACTCACTATGTACATCAGCTGAGAAAAGGTTCCCCATCTCTACTTTTACTTGTGGGATAACCTCTTTGAGATTCTATTATCTGTAAAAGGAAGACAGAAATCAGAGGATGCCTGTGAGTAATGCAGCAAAATGCAGACAACCTAAGACAAAGCAAGGCTCACAGCAGGGCTGCCCCCCTTATACTGGCCCCCTGCACGGACTTACATCTTTGGGAGGAGGTCCCTCCACTGTCATTGAGACCAGGTTCTCCCCCCGAAGCAGCACCAGACCAAGGACTCGCTTCTCTTCTCTTTCTGCTTGTTTTGAGTTCTTTGGCCTGAGGATGGGTTTAGGAAAATAAACAAGCAAGCATTAGAAAAAGGGTAATGCTCCCATTCACCTGTCTAGGGGCCTCCAAGATTTGTTTTACACTGTATCTCCCAACAAATGGTACAAAAACTTTCTCTAAGCTCCTCTGGATAGCCTTCACAGGCTGAACTCATTACTCCTTAGTGGTTGTCTTCCAGGCCAAGGGGATGTGCTGACCAAGAGACAGGACAAGAATTAAGAAAGCCCAGCCCTGGCTCGAATGTTATTCCATAACCATCGGGAAGGCCTTTCCTTGGTCCAGTCTTCTTTGACATTACCCTACTCCTCCCTTCAGCTTAAGGCCTTGGCAGTGTGAGGAGGCAGCCTGAACAACTCAAACCCACCGAACCCCTCAACCCTCTTGCACGCAGCATCCTTCCACTACGGCCCTCACCTCACCAGAGAAATAGAAACAATGAAGGAATAACCACATAGAAATTACACCTCTGTCTCAAAGTGCAAAAACAGATGTTCCCAGTGCAGTTACCAGAAAAGGAGGAACAAAACACAGAGCTGACCTTTGAACAACATGGGTTTGAACTGTGCGGGGCCACCTGCATGGGAATTTTTCTGATATGGTACTGCAAATGTATTTGCTCTTCTTATGACTTTAATAACTTTTCTCTATCGTACTTTATTGTAAGAATACAGTATATAATACAGGTCACATAAAAGACACGTTCATCTGTTTAGGTGATTGGTAAGGCCTCCAGACAACAGCAGGCTATCAGCAGTTCGGTCTGGGGGAGTCAAAAGTTATACACGGATTTTTGACTGCGTGGGGCCGGTGCCCCATCCCCTGGGTTGTTCCGAGGGTCAACTGTAAATGTAAACTGGGAAATAAAGTAACTGCAGCAAGACAGGGAAGGGAAAAAAAGTCAAAACCAATATTCTAAAAATAGAGGAAAGACAAAAGGTTCTGATTTTTAAAAACTTAAAGGTTTCCTTTTAATGGTATTTTTTTATATTAAATTAAAAGCAGTTTTCTATGGGTGGACATTTCTTCCTTTTCCCTTATCTATATTTTTTTAAATAAAAGAATTTATTGCTCTTTCATAAAAAACAAACAAAACGAAAAAGAAAAAAAACCAAAAAACCACACACACACACACACACACACACACACAAAAAACCCTTCTGGGTATTTAAATCTTTCCGTATATACTTTTACGTATTTTTAAAATATATTTCCCAATAAACATTTTTAAATTATCAGAATAGGTTCATTAAAAAAACAACAGGGGAGAACCATCTGCAATAGTTCTATGCTGATCAGCTGGCCCCTCTTCAATGTATCCCTGGCACTCAGCCATCCCTACCACATCGTGTCCTGTACTTCTTGACCTCTTGCCACAAAAAGAAAAGGACAGCCCTCAAGGGACCACTGGATGTGGCAAAAGAGCTGAATGATTATGGAAGTCACATAACTTCTTTGGGCCTCAGAATGCCTTGAATGTAATATGCATGGAGAACTATAGCCCACATTTTTAAACAGGCCAGAAGCTTAAGATCTGTGAATCTTAAAACAAGGGAGTTATCCAATAATGTATGGAATTGTAGAAAAGTAGAAAATATCTCCAATTGTGTCTATAAATGCCAACAAAAATCACTGGCCCCAAACCCACACGGGAAGCTGAGCACTTACCCTGAAGAGGGTCAGAGGCTTCTTAAAGCAGTTTCAGACCAGGCTGCCTTGGGAGAGCCCTTTAGGCTACAGCTTTACAAATAGGCAATGAGGCCAGAAAACCAAGCTCTCCCCCCTTACACACCTGTGGGGAGAACATGAGAGCCCTTTACCCCAGTACCCAGGGGCAGACAAAGTCAGAGAAACAAAAAGTCTAGCAGCCCTCCTGACAACTTGCACTCAGCTAGACTAGAGAGTAAGGCTTGCCGGGCTAGCAAGGAAGGAGAGTTCTTAGAGTCCACTGTCCCCACTTACATCTGCCCTCTAACACAGGGGAGCAAACCAAGGAACCAGCTAGCTATATCACCACCTGTCACCCCGCCCACCCACCCAATCCACTTCCCTCAAAACTCACATCCCATCCCCACACAGCCCACTTCTCACTTGATCTTCCTGAACTCGTCACAGTCACAGAGGATCAAATTCATATGCTTGTCAAAAGCCTTGAAGGTGCCGATGAAGATGCGGCCGTCTTGCAGGATGCACCTCATCCTGTAGTCGATGTGCTGCAGCATCTTGCTGCTCTTGCCCACGGTCTGCAAGGACAAATCAGCAGGATGAGTCCAGCTCTTTCGGACCTCTGTATTGCTGGTCCTTCCTGAAGACCAGCTGTGGCCTTCTCCTCCACATGGCTGTCTATCGTTCTCACTAGATTCTCAGCTCTGGGTTCTGGCCACAGCCCTTCCCCAGGAATTCTCCCACATCACCCTTCGTTTAGCCCTAACCTCTGCCCACAACTGTTATTCCCTTCCCTTAAAATTGTCTTTTTTATATTACAACTACCCGCGCCTGTGCTGTGTCAGTTTCAGGGGTGAGGGTGTAAAGTGTCTCCAAACTAATCCAATCCCCCCCCATACCAGAAGAGCAATCTGCCACTGTGCAGATTACAGGTGACTAGTGCTGTGATACCCACAGCCCATTTACAAGACGGGGTGAAAGAGGAGCTGGAATGATTGGCAGTAAAGATCCAATCAACGAGGAGAATTTGTCAACACAAAGGAGCTGATCAGCTTGGAGGTAAGGAGAATGGAATCCCTAAACCAAAAACGTTAGTGTGCCTCCAAGACTACCTTTGGGTAGAGAAACTTTCTGGTGACCAGGGCGCTCATCAGTTTGAACTCATAATGGTCTCTAAGAACATATATAACTTGGGAAACATGGGTGGCTCAGTCAGTTAAGTGGCTGCTTTCGCTTGGGTCATGATCTCAGCGTCCTGGGATCAAGTCCCGTATCGGGCTCCTTGCCTGGCAGGGAGCCTGCTTCTCCCTCTGCCTCTGCCTGCCTGTGCTCCCTCTCTCTCTGACAAATAAATAAAATCTTGGGACGCCTGGGTGGCTCAGTTGGTTAATCCACTGCTTTCAGCTCAGGTCATGATCCCAGAGTCCTGGGATCGAGTCCCACCTGGGGCTCCCTGCTCGGCCGGGAGCCTGCTTCTCCCTCTGCCTGTCTCTCCACCTGCGTGTACTCTCTCTCTCTCTCTCAATCTCTCGACAAAATAAATAAATAAATAAATAAAATCTTAAAAAAATAAAATAAAAATAAAAAATAATAAAATCTTTAAAAAAAAAAAAAAGAACATAAATAACTTGTTATCTACTTCTTTATCAATCCAACAACTTTTTCCAATTTGTAGCCTGGCTTCCAATGGAGCTTTGCTAAAAGGGAGACTAAAGAGATCTCACAATGCAAGCTGTCAGGCGCCTTTGGCAGTTACATCTCTCTAGAAATAAACCACCTGACATTTGACTTGTCCATCAGCCTCCCGTCAGTATGATGGGTGTGGGCCAGTCATGACCCATCCAAGCGCCTTCTCTGTGCCAGGCACTGGGCTTGCTGTTCATCTCTGTGGGCTTGGACAAGAACAGGTTTTTGAATCTACCAATGTGTGGATCAGAACCTTGACTGACACCCTGGAGACACAGGGTATGTGGTTCACTCTCCCTCAAATGACCACATTAACGGGCTTGTAATCACACAGCTTCTGGCCACACAGATGTGAACCTTTATGGCAACATTTACTGGACTGTCCACCTTGTAATAGCTAAGTCTTCCTGGGTGCTCCCTGTGTACCAGGCACTGTGACAAGCACTAGAGATCTCATTTAATTCTAGAAATCAGGCTAATTAATATTCCTATTTTATAAATGCAGCCGCTGAGGCCAGGAGAGGTTAAGTAGCTGGCCCTGTCTCACAGCCAGGAAGCTGGGTTGGAACCTGGACAGACTGAATCCAGCCAGTGCATACTCTTCAACCAATCCCACAAACAATCCCCTGCTTTCAGTTCACCCAACACTACAGAACAGAGTGCTCTTTCTGAACATAACTAAGTTCATGACATGTTGCTGGCTCGATCCTTCAATGGCATGCCTCATCACCAACAGAATTAGGTGGCATGTAAAGCCTTCAGAAACCAGGTTCCTGCCAATTCCTCCCATCTCTCCTTCCACCCCTTCATCCATCCCTTCCCCCTCCAGGAACTTTCAACAGTGCTACCCTTCATGCCTTGTTCTTGCAGTCTTCTCATCTCTAACATTCCCTTCCATCTTCCCTGGGAAGACACCTCGAACAATATTTTAGGACTCTGCTCAAGAATCATCTACCCCAGAGAGCGTTCCTGTCCCGCCCCTCCCTCGCCGTTACTTTTACGTAATGCTTAATTACCACTCTGGATTACAGTATCTGTGTCCCCAACCAGAAAGTGAACTGGGTGAAGGAAGGAAGCATTTCATTACGTAGCCCCAGTCCCTGAAAAGTCAGACAAACTCATACACAAAAGCACGCTCAACAAATGAGTTGCACTCTTCCTCCAAACATACTCGTTCCCCCTCCCATTCCCTCCTCCCATCTACAGGACCCAAGCACTCTCCCTGGTTTCGGCCACAAGTCCTCCCACCTCTTTCGGCAACAGCTCTTCAGACCCTCACCCCGTGTCACAAGTCCTCCTGAGGCTCTAATGCCTGCTCCGAACCCCAAACACATATTTATTCTGCAAAAGTTTACTTAGAGCCCGTAGGATCCCAAGTACTGGGGCTACAGCGGCATGAAGATCCGCGGTTCTATCCTCGCCACCACCGAGCGACCCCGGCCTCCGTCCCTCGGTTCCAGCCTTCCGCTCCCCGACCCCGCCGAATGGCCGAGCTCCGGGTCTCCCTTGCCCAGACGGGGCGGCCGCGGCCCGGGCCTTCGCCGCCATGAGCGGCCAACCCACGACCTCCCCTCCCCCCCGCCAACTCCCGATCAGTCGCGGTCCGCTCTCCAAGACAGACTCGGAAGTTCCAGCGCCGCCAGCCTGGGCCTCCTCACCATGGTGGCGGTTCTGATGGCTCCGATTCCCGCCGGATTCCCTTCGGCCGAGGCCTAGACGCCCTCCTGTGCTCCGCTTCCCGCCGCCGCCACCGGAAGTGCGGCCGCGGATAAAATGGGGTCGGGTAAAAGCTACTTCCGGCCCGGCGTGGGCTCTTGAGTTCCGGCCAAAACGCGGAGCTGCGAGCCTAAAGCCCGCGGGGTCTTTGGGGGCGGGGCTAACGTCAAACTGAATTTTCCGGAGATATTGGGTCACCTTCATAGCTCCAGTTCGTCCCCGTCCCCAACCCGGGCCCATTACCTCTAGGTCATCATCTCCCGCCACTCTCCCCTGCCTCTCCTGCAGCCACTGTCCTTGCTTTTCCGCGAACTAGCTTGTCGTGCTCCTGCCTTAGCACCTTTGCATTTGCTGTTGCCTCTGCCTGGAATGCTAATCGCCTAGCTATGTGCACAACTCATGCCCTCACTTCCTGCAGGATTTAAGCTCAATTATTTTCCTACCGAGGACTTTGCTGGCCATCCTGATTAAAACTGCAATCTTCCCACCCATCCCCACTTTATCTTTCTCCTTAACATTGATCCCTAATACACTGTATATTTCTCTTACTTTATTACTCCTCCCATTAGAATGGAAATTCTGAGGGTGTAAATTTTCCTTTGTGTATTTTTCGTTACAGCAATGCCTGGAACACTCTTAGCAAAACGTATTTGAATGAATGAATGAGTCAATCAACCAATCCCCTCCAATCCTGGGAATTGTGACTACTACCTAAATGCTCAGGAATTTCAAATTCATTCCTCTAATGCTGGGCTCCTCATTTATCTCATGGCCTTTTATCTCCAGCTGCCTGCTTGAGCTGGAGGTCTAATAAACTTAACATGATGAAAACTGGATTCCTGATTGTATTCACTCTTCTCCTCCAAACCCACTTCTTACCAGTGTTCCCCGACTCAGGAGGTTCTCGGGTTAAAAAAGCAAAATAGCAAAATGACAAACTCGGAAGCATCCTCAATTCCTCTCTTCCTCTCCCATCTCATAATTCATCCATCAGCAAGTCCTGTGGACCTCACCTACAAAATGTCTTGAATCTGACCGTTGACCCCTGCTCCACTACTACCGTGCTCTCCTAGCCACCATCAGCTTGTCGATTTCCACAAACAAGAAAAAGGGAGTCATGAATTCATCTGGCCTTTGTTTGGTAAAGTGTTCCTGAGGTTCAGTCTAGATCAGGGCCTGGGAAACTTTTCCTGTTAAGGGTCAGCTCAGATAGCACTTTAGGGTTTATGGGTCACATGGTCTCTGTTGCAATGACTCGATTCAACCATGACAGGATGAAAGCAGCTCAAGAGAACATAACAAATACATGACTGTTACAATAAAACTTTACAGATGCTATTCTTTTTTTTTATTCTTTTTCAACCATTTAAAATATAAAAATCATTCTTACTCCACAGGTCTTACCAAAACAGGTGTCAGGCCAAATTTGGTCTTCAGGCCTATAGCTGGCCATCCCAGGGTCCAAACCATTGTATTTCTTTGTCTGAGTTCAAGGCCATAGCCCCAGCTAGTATTATTAATAACTTTGACTTGCACTTGACTTATCACTGGAGTCACTGAATAAATGCAGGTACGGAGTTCATGTCTTTGCCCTCATACAGAAGTTATATACATGCACATTCACTTCTTTATCAATCTGGGTCCGATGAGGAGACAGAAACCACACAGTGATTTCAATGGGAAACTTAGCATGAAGAATGAGTATGCAATGGTAGGAGAGTAACTGTAAATATTGAAAGAAAACCCTCAGCAGGAGGAGAGTACTCAGAAGGGTAAACGTGGAAGGAAAGCTGCCTCCCTAAGGCTGGGGTTCAGCCTTCATGGGAGAAGACGTGGTTCCAGTCCACAGGATGGTGAAGTTGAAGGGGGAGTCCTCTGCACGGGCCACAGCCAATCTATAGTCATCAGGCACGCCAAAGCTAGAAGGCAGAGTCACAGAGGGAGTAGGATGTGCACAGGGAGCCAGGGTGATGTTGACACAAAGCACATACTGCATAGTATCTGCATCCAAAGGGCTGCAGCAAATAGACCTCTGGGGCACAAGTGAATGGAGACTGATGAGCTGGTGAGAAGAGCTCAAGGCACTGCCCTAAGTGCCCTTGGAAATGGACACTGGAGTGCTGCTGGAACCTGGTGCTCAGTGCACAGTTTGAGATAGGGCAGCTAAGAGTGGCTGTTGCGGCCCCAGTGGCCCATACACACAAAACTAAGGAGAAGGTCTGGGGAGCAGCAACCAGCAACCAGGTGCCCAGGATCAAGGTAAAGTGATCTGCCTGCCAGCCAGCCCCCTGGGCCCTAGGGTGTGTGTCCATGGGGCTGAATGGAGGGAACAGAAGTGACCTGGGCTGGGACTCTGGGCTCCCAATTAAGCCACCACTGTGGAGTGGAGAGTGAGTGGAGAGCCAGAGAAAACGTGGTGGCCAGTCAGTTGGAGAAAGCTGTGTCCTGCAGGTACTTAGCATGGGAGAAAACTGCACTGGCCAAGGAGCTCTCTAGTTCTCAGAGGAAGCAGGAAGTTGGAAAAAGAACTGATGAGTAGCAGCAGCAAGGGTTTTATGAAGTCAGCTCTGCCTTGAAGCCTGGTCAGCAGGGTGGCTGGGTCTGCCCCCGGTGATCTATATTAGCAGGGCAAAGCCTGTCCCTGTATATAACCTGACTTTGCAAGATCTTCTGATCCTCGGCTGTTGCCCAACATTCAGAGAAGGATGTTCTTATCCTTTAGAATACTAGTGGATGGAACTCTAGGAATCTGGCCTTTTTTTTCCAGGATTCCAGAATGTCATATTGCAACCTATCCCAAACTTCTCTTTAAGACTAAGTGCGTGCTTGGCTAGTCTCCAAAACAATTTCTAGATTAAAATTAATGACTAGGTTACAGGGCAAGACAAAAATCATCTTAATATAAGGAGAACATGGATTTTTATCCTTTATACATATCAAGAAAAAATAAAAATAGTGTAGCATGGTATTATATTACATTTCCATTAGGAAAAGGATTATGCGAGGAATCTCACTGCCGACGAACAAGGGCGGGTGTATGGCTAGGTTGTCTTGGACCAGTGAGCAGAGGGCTGATGGAGGGGGTCACTAGGAGGACTGGACCCGAGGAATGGAGGGCTGAGAGGACATGGTATAGGAGCTGTGTTTAGGGGTCTTTAGACCTATGAACTGACACGGGGGATCGCTAAGAAGCCCAAAGCTGTGATTAGTGGCTAGAGAACAGTTTGGGCATGGTTAAGCCTCAGAGGGAGTATGGCTAAAGGGTCCCTGGAATCAGAGAACATGAATAGACCATCGAGGGAACGATAGTGCTTCCAAGGGGTAGAGAGGAATTCAGCAGAGACCTGAAGAGAGATTGGAAAGAAGGAAGGAAGGAAACCCTGGGAAAGGAGCTTTCTCAGAAGCCAAAGGGAGATCAGTTAGGAGAGGCAGCAGCCCTCCAGTGCTCGGGGACCTGGGAAGCCCCTCCCTTCGGCTGACATGTCTCCAGAACCTAGGTTGTCCTCCCGGCGTAGAGGTTCAGCTTCCTCTATAAATCTATTAGATTGATTTGGGACTTGTTGTTTCTTGATGGTTGAATTCATGTAGGAAATCCAGATTGCGGATTTGAATTCCTTTCCAGGTACACAGACTGCACTTATCAAAAAAGATTTTATGGGGTGCCTGGGTGACTCAGTCATTAAGCACCTGCCTTTGGCTCAGGTCATGATCCCAGGGTCCTGGGATCAAGGCCCGCAGGGGGCTCTGTGCTCAGCAGGAAGCCTGCTTCTCCCTCTCCCACTCCCCCTGCTTGTGTTCCCTCTCTTGCCGTGTCTATCTCTGTCAAATAAATAAAATCTTTAAAAAAAATTTTTTTACTAGAACAAAAGAAAAAGAGAAACTGGGAAAGAATTGGTGTATGAAAATAAAACAACTAGAGCATTCCTGGATTACTTAACTAAAGCCTTCTACATTTTTACTCCATCTGGTTATAAAAAGGGGAAAACCGGGGTCTCTGTAGTTGAGCGTGCCATCTTCCCTGCCATCAAGACTTCTGAAGGCCCCTCAGAGGTGAATGAGGCAGAGTGGTCTGTGCCAGCAAGTCTCTGTCCCCTGAAGTCTGTCAAGAAGATGGAAGGATAAAGCTGCAGCCATGAGCCCTCCCTGAGGGTGTCCTCTGGTGCCAGATGAGGTTTCACGTCCCACTAAAGCCTCGATTCCTGATGGATACTGAGACTTGTCTTCCCATCCTTCCTGCACATGTGGAGCTTCCATTCTGTATACTCTGGGGTTTGTTGAGGGGTGACTTATGGCTAAAACCCTGCTCCCAGCCCCTGCACACGTAAGTTGTCTCAGAGTAGATTCCCCGGATACAATGAAATGGAGCCTTGACTGGTCTATCAGGGAGTGAGGGTGGGACCTGGCTGAGGAAGCAGCCGGCAAGCAACCCATGTGCAACAAGAAGTCATTCAGTCCAATGGGGACCTCTGGAATTAGGACAACCCTCTGGATTGTCCCAGCTGGGTCAGACATCGAGGTTTTGTTCTCCCCAGACCAATGGGTCACTGGCCAGGAGCTATCTGTTGGGAAGGGGCAATTCCCTGTGGCTGCAAGTCCTAGTGAGGAAGGCATCTGTGAGGCCACCAGTAGCAGTCGTATGGAGCAGCCGGGGTGCCAGCCCTGAAGGGATTCCGTGGGCAGAGCTCCCCGGGGTGTCCACATAGGGATTATTCTTATGGTGTGTGGAGAAGGCAGGCTGAGCGCAAGAGTCTCGCCCACGCTCCTGGCAAGCAGCCAGCTCCTCCCTGAGGGCACACTTGGGGTCCCCCTGCCTGCCTGTTTTTCTGCTCCCTGAGGTCTACCAGTTTCCTCTGAACCCAAGACACATCTCCCAAGTCTGCCATGGGGAGTCGGTAAACGCGGATCGCACCACCCACAGTCCCTGCCTCACACACAGCACTTCCCACCTAAGTGCATCCTTTTTGTGCAGTGAGAGTTCCACTTCTGGCTACCGAGCCACCCAAGTTCCGCATAGACAAGGCTCCTCTCCTGAAGGTGCCTCGAACCCTGATGAGGCCCAACACGTCTCTGAAGGTCTACTCACGCTCCACACATGGATAGGGATCCTCCCCATCTGGCTCTCTGGTGCACGACGAGGCCTGGCTGATTGCTCAAGTCCTGCCCAGGATCCCAGCACACCAGAGGCTTCTTGCCTCACTTTATCCTCTGGTGTATGAGAAGATTTACCCTAGGGCTAAAGCCTTGCCCACACTCCCTGAAAACATAATACTTCTCCTGGAGTGTGTCCTCTAGTGAACGAGAAGTGGTTTCCGGCTTAAGGCTTGGCCACACTCACCGCACAAGGAAGGCTTCTCCCCCGAGTGTGTCCTGTCGTGTATGCTGAGGGCTGACTTACCCGAAAAGCCCACAAACATAAGGCTTCCCATCTGAGTGTGTCCTCTGGTGTTTTCTGAGGGCTGACTTATCACCAAAGGCTCGTCCACACTCCAGACACACATAGGGTTTCTCCCCCGAGTGTGTCCTCTGGTCTCTGATAAAGTATGACTTCTCCCTGAAGCTTCGCCCACACTTACTGCAGACGTAAGGCTTCTCCACAGAGTGAGTCCACTGATGTCTAATCAGGACTGACTTATTTCTAATGCTCTGCCCACAGTCCCCGCACACACAAGGCTTCTCTTCTGAATGTGTTCTCGGGTGTCTGTTGAGGTTGGACTTCTGGCTAAAGCCTCGGCCGCACTCCTTGCACACATATGGCTTTTCCCCTGAGTGTGTCCTCTGATGATTAATGAGGATCGACATTTGGCTGAAGCCTCGGCCACACTCACCGGGCCCATAAGGCTTCTCCTTTGAGTGTGTCCACTGGTGTCTGATGAGGGTTGAATCCACTTTAAAGCCTCACCGCACTCCCTGCAAACACAGGGTTTCTCCCGCAAGTGGGTCGTCTGGTTTGTAACGAAGTCTGATTTCAGGTGACCGTCTGGTTCACGTTCTGTACCGCTGAGTACCCCGGGTCTTGAGGCGTCTCTCCCTCCCCTGTCTGTTTGCACAGGGTTTAGCCTTTGGGCTGAGGTGGGCTCTGTCTCTACCACCATGGGGCCTTCTCTAGTTCCTGCTGACTATGCTCGGGGTAAGCTGGGGAATGCTCCTGAGGTCTCTGTCTCCTCTGTCCCCACACATAGGGGCCAGGAACCACTTTTCACTCTGGTGACCTTCTGTGTTTCCAAACCAGCAGCTCTGAGCAGGATACTGCCACTCCCAATGCCTGGGGCCAGAATCCCTTGGATGGAAGTGATTTTCTACACATAAGCCCAAGAAGATCTGAAGCACATGTTGGCTTGAGGACTTGCTGACAGAAAAAAGCCAGAAGGCAGGAGGCACAGGGATAGATTTCTGGCTTTGGTTCTGCTGGAGAGAGAGAGTTTTCAGTTAGAGAAACCCTATGTGGGGCCGCTGGGCAGCTCTGCCTTGTCCTAAGACAGAGTGTCTTCATGCCACATCTGTAACTAACAATACATGTACAACACAATTTGTTCCTCACCAATAATTCCTTTACATTCATTTCTGCACATTCCATCTTCTGCAACCCACAAAATCCTTAAGAAAATAATCTTCTACATGGGAGACAGGAACCTTTCGAGTAAGCACGGTGTGCTGTAAACAGCTTCACTGATCTTAGTCTTCCCTTTCTCCTAAACAACCGAAGCCATCAACAGTCACAGCCATACATACTGTCCACAGCTCAGTTCTACTTGGACGTAACAGTCTCTGTGACCTATGCGGAAATCACCTTCCTATCTTTTCTACAAAATAAGGTGAATAGACATAAAAAGTCACTTGGCCTGGAGGGCTTTCAAACATAGGAAACAGTATATGGATCAGTGGTTAAAAAGACTGTATGTGAAATAAAACTGAATGTCAGGTTTCCCATCTACATACAAACACTTATTAGAAATATCTAAGTGAGGGGAAGGGGTAGGAGGGATAGGGTGGCTGCGTGATGGACATTGGGGAGGATATGTACTATGGTGAGTGCTGTGAATTGTGTAAGACTGAGGATTCACAGACTTGTACCCCTGAAGCAAATAATAATACATTATATGTTAATTTAAAAAATAAAAATAAATTAAAATTTTAAATTTTAAAAATTAAAAAAAAAAAGAAATATCTAAGTGCTAGGTTCTCTGTTAAGCACTGTGGATTCAGCAGTAGACAAGAAAAACACAGTCCATGATTTCAGGATTCCAGCCCCTTATGTTCAAACCAATCCCATCACGAGGACATCAGACTTGGCTATGGGATTTGCTTTGGCCAATGATAACTGAAAAGCTAGTGCCACTTTCAAACAAGTTTTTGGTTTTTTTTTTTAAGATTTTATTCATTTATTTGACAGACAGAGATCACAAGTATGCAGAGAGGCAGGCAGAGAGAGAGGGGGAAGCAGGATCCCCGCTGAGCAGAGAGCCCGATGTGGGGCTCGATCCTAGGACCCTGGGATCATGACCCGAGCCGAAGGCAGAGGCTTTAACTCACTGAGCCACCCAGGTGCCCCTCAAACAAGTTTTAAGAGGCAACATGTGGGCACCTGGGTGGCCCAGTCAGTTAAGCATCTGACTTCAGTTCAGGTCCTGATTTCGGGGGTTCTGGGATTGAGCCCCACATTGGCCTCCACACTCAGCAGGAAGTCTGCTTCTCCTCCCTCTGCCCCTTGCCCCACTTGTGCTCTCTCACAAATAAATAAAATCTTAAAAAAAAAAAAAGAAAGAAAGAAAGAAAAAGAGACACCATGTGGTCCTATCATTGCTCTTTGCCCTCTTGTTTAAGAACCCCATCACTCAGATGAGCCTGTTCCTTTTGTCTGAATTCCAGAGCCGACAGAGCTGAACCACACCTAAACTTAGACAACAGTTGGTATAGGAACATTTGCTATGACAAGCCACCAAAGTTTGAGATGGTTTGTTACCACAGAATTACTTAGTCTAAGCTAACTCAAAAACTCCCCCTAGGGGATGCCTGGGTGGCTCAGTCTTTAAGCGTCTGCCTTTCCCAGGTGTGGGTGGGGTTGGGGGTCATGATCCTGGGGTCCTGGGATGGAGCCCCACATCGGGTTCCCTCCTCCCCGGCTCAGCAGGAAGCCTGCCTCCCCCTCTCCTACTGCCCCTGCAGTTCCCTCTCTCACTGCTGCTTCTCTGTCAAATAAATAAATAAAATCTTAAAAAAAAAAAAAAAAAGCCCTAGGAAAGCTTTAAAGATTATTTCAGTGGAAATTGGCCCACTTATGTCTAGCAGTACCCATGAAGAAGAGACATCATAACATGAATATGTGAAGAATGAGAGAAAAAGAAAAAGGCTGATTTTGGAAGAAAAACACTATGATCTCAACTTTTGGCAAGTGTGAGAATAAAGTTGTGCTATCTTTTAAAAAAAGTTTTTAAGATTTTATTTATTTATTTGACAGACAGAGATCACAAGTATGTGGAGAGGCAGGCGGGGGCGGCGGGGGGGGTGCGGAGCAGGCTCCCCGCCCAACAAAGAGTCTGATGCGGGGCTGGATGCCAGGACCCTGGGATCATGACCTGAGCTGAAGGGAGACACTTAACGACTGAGCCACCCAGACGCCCCAATTTGTACTGTCTTAACCTAATAGAAATATAACCTAATTTGTGCTGTGTAACGTAATAGAAATATAAAGATAAAGCAGAGGTGACAGAAAAAATGGGTTTATCATGTGACGGGCAAAATCATTAAAGTTCACAAACTGTTTAAGGGTGTGAATATAGACACAGAAAAAAAAAAAGACATACGTGACGCTAAAGGAGCCCACGAAAAGAGAAAGAAATAAGAGAAAAGCTCAGAAGAGCCCAGGCTGGAGAACTGTAGAATATTATGTGTTGAGCAAAATAAAGGAATCAAGGCTTTCAGTATTGAGAATAATATAAATCAGGTCATTTCAACATTTTCCTCTGAACCCATAAAATGCATTAACATAGAGGAAGAGAATAATAGGGCAAGAGGAAAGGAAAAATAAAAATAAAGTCTAGTCAGGCTGACTAGCTAAGGCCAAATCAAAACACACAGAACCAGACTGAAATGGACGAAGCCATCCTTAGTTAGACAGAACTCAAAATAGACGGAATCAGATCAGAACACATGGGACAAGATGGAAATGGAACAACAAAAATGTGATTAATTCATATCGGGGAAATAGCTATGCCATTTGAAGGAAAGGGCTGAAGAAACTTCTGCCTGAACTGGTTTATGTCTCCAAAAATGTGACTCTTCTCTCCATGATTTATCTAGAAATTTAGGAATATCCAATATGGCATGCTCTAATACGGTAGCCACTAGTCACAAGGGTTTAGCTGAAAGGTGGGCTAGTCTGAATGAAGACATGCTCTCAGAGCACATTGAGATCATAGTGTTTTTCTTCCAAAATCAGCCTTTCTTCCTCTCAGTCTTCACAAATTCAGTGTAAAATACACACTAGATTTTCAAGACTTAGTACCAAAAAAATCTAATTAACTTTTCTATATTGATTACATGTTGAAATGATAAGGTTTTTTGACATACTGTGTTAAAGAAAATGTTATTAAAATTAATTTCATCCATTTATTTTTACTTTGTAGCATGCAGTTACTAGGACATTTAAAATTCCCATCTGGCTCATAGGATATTCCTAGTGGACAGCACTGACCTAGAACAAGGGGGTCCTCTGTTTCTGTCCACGACCTCAGAATGGTTTTTGAATTTTTAAATAGTTGGGAAAAAGTCAAAAGAACGATGGTGGAATTCAAAACTCAGGGTCCACAAATCAAGTCTTATTGGAACACAGCCTCACTCATTCATTTACATGTTGTCTGTGGCAATTTAGCACTCCAAGGGCCCACCCCAGAGCAGTTAGAGACCAGACAGCACACAAAACCTAAAACGGTTACTATGTGGCCCTTCAGAGAAAGCACTGGCCAACTCCTGATCCAATTGAAAGTGTTTACCAATCTAGGTTTAAGCAACCAATGCTAGCTTTTAAGTAAATGAAAAAACAACAACAAAAAAATGACTTATGAAACCCAAAAGCCATACAGGTTCTGACATGTAATTATACCTTCTGCACCAAAAGGCATTGTCTCCCTCCTCTCCCCCTTGCCAACTGTGCCCCCCAGCCTTACTGGCCACCTTGCAGTTCCTTATGCCTGGCAGGCACATCCCTTCCAGAAGGTCTTAGCACAAACAAGTCCCTGCACCTGAAATCCTCTTTCCCCACATACCCAGAGTTCTGACTCCCTTACCGCATTCTACCTTTGGTCACATGGTCCCTCCTCGTTGATTTCAAACCCCCAATTGCAAAACTCAACCAGCCCCCACTCACACTCAACACTCCTTCATCCTGCTCTATTTTATTATGATCTTATACACTGTGGAGTTTATCACTTTCTAACATACCATGTTATGATATCCCTGCATGGGAAGCTTTTGGTTTGTTGTCTGTCACCACCTCCTAGAAAGTAAGACCCCATGCACAGGGATGCCTATTTCCTTACTAATGTGTGCTAAGCATCTAGCACACTTTCTGGCATGTAGTAGGGGGCCAATAAGTCTCTACTGAATGAATGAAGGAAAGGACACACCCTCACCCAATGAGAGCAGGCTCTTGTAATTCTCCAGCATCACTTCTTTGTAGACGCTCCTCTGCTCAGAGCTCAGTCTCTTCCATTCCACATCCGTGAAGACCACAGCCACACCCCCGAATGTATCCAGTACCTATAAAAACAAGCGGTAAGTTACTGCACAGCAAAGCCACTGTCCATGTTCCCAGTGTGAGGAGTGTTTCCGGTGGCCCTGGAGAGCCTGGACATTTGAGAAGTTGAACTCGTTCTTTTCAGAGTACACAGTTCTCTATGACAGGTCCCTCTGGTCCCCCCACCCCCAGGTTTTGTGTTAAAATCTGAGGGGCGCACAGCTGATGCATAAAACCCATTCCTGGCCCTCAGACACTTGGGATTTCACTGGAGAAATGATCTGCGACTCCATCAGCAGACCTCAAGCAATGCTCAGGAAAGTGACCTTGAGGATGCGTTCTGGAGGAATTCTGAGACGGAAGCACAGAGGAGGAGCTGGAGAAAGGAGAGAAGCACATGTACCTGGGGCTTGCGCTGGGCATCTGGGGCTGGTGGAGATTCAGAGGAGAAAACGAAACAATCTTCAACTGCAGAGAACAGACAGGGTCCACACTGAGCACCTGTGGGGGAGGTAGCTTACTAAATCTCTCTTTGCCTGGGATTTTAAAACAAAGCCCTGAACGCTTCACTCATCAGGTAGAGCAACATGTCATGTGTGCAAAACCGTTGGCAGGGGAATGGCAGGGGCATTTACAGATAATCTGTTCTGCTTTTAAAGCCTGACACTTTATCAAGGTATACTTTAAAATTCACTGCTTTAGAGAATTCACCCCTTTTAAGCACCGGCACTCCTTGCATAACTCTCAGCTGCCACGGTTCAGTTAAATAACATCAATCCCTGACCAAAATGGCTCAAATGTCAGTTACTGTGGTGTATTAATGGCAAATAAGTACCTCAAGCAGCCTCTGCCGTTAGCTCTCCAGTCTGCCGGATCGCTGTGTAAGTGACAGGTGTGCATCGTGGCCAGTAACCAGTGACGTCACTTCTTCTGAAGTCTACCTTCCCTCAACACACCGCAGTCCCCTTTGCTATCACTAAGGCCACCGTCTCCATGTGGTCTATTTCTGGACTCTCTTCTGCTCCACTGGTCCACCTGTCTGTCCTTATACCCCAACCCCCTGTGTTAATGACCATGGCATCACGAGAGATCTTGGTATCTGATCATTTTCTCCAGCTTTGTTCTTCTTCAAGAATACCTTGGCAATGTGGGGGGCCTTTCCATATCAAAACAAACCATGATGAAAAATGAAGTACAAATACTACCGTAAATGAATTCCAGACATAATGTTGATCACAAGAAGCCAAACACAAAAGGGGACAGACTGCGTGATGACATTCATTTAAAAAACAGGAAGTAGGAGAAAGACAACTATCATATGATCTCCCTGATATGAGGGAGAGGAGATGCAACATGGTGGGTTAAGGGGGTAGGAGAAGAGTAAATGAAACAAGATGGGATTGGGAGGGAGACAAACCATAAGTGACTCTTAGTCTCACAAAACAAACTAAGGGTTAATGGGGGGAGGGGGGTTGGGGGGGATTATGGACATTGGGGAGGGTAAGTGCTATGGTGAGTGCTGTGAAGTGTGTAAACCTGGCGATTCACAGACCTGTACCCCTGGGGATAAAAATATATTATATGTTTATAAAAAATAAAATTAAAAAAATTAAAAAAAAAAACAGGAAGTAGGAAAAGTAATCTTCAATATTAGAAGTCAGGAGCGAGTTATCTGCGGGGGAAACTCTCCGGAAGACTGGAAGGTTTACATGAGTGAAATGCTCTCTTTTGAGTGGTGGTGTTCTGTCTTTTGATCTGGGCTCTGGTTACATAGCCGTGCTCACTTTGGAGAGTCTCAGTACATCTTTTAACTACATGCTTTGTTATAGGACTATGACACCTCAGTCAAATTTAAAATAAATAAAAATGCCTTAGCCTGGTCAGGTGAGAGTTCATGCTTTCCTAATTTTAAAGTGCTTCTTTCCCAGAAAACTGCTTACGATTTGCAATGTCTGCCCGCGAGCCGTGGTGCATGATGAGGGCACTTTTTAGCTTACACGCCCGATCTCGAGAATAGTGGCAGCAGGTCAAAGGGCAAAAGGGGAAAAGGATGGGATCTACATACTTAAATACTCCATGAACTGAGTGTCCACAATTTAGATTTTTGTAACAAGAAATTCAGAGGTACTTAACTTGAAAATACTGGAGACAAATTTGACCAGAATGTTCTTCCCTCCGAATGCTCCTGACATAGGGCCTGACGGGGACAGTAATGTTGGAGGCCACACGCAGCGTGTCACCACTTACCGCAGACATTACAGACGGAAGCACTAAGAGGAATGAGGGGTTTGCAATGTGTCTCCCTCCTGAAACTCAGAACGGGGCAAAGACTCCACAGTTTCAAGTCTCCATGAAGTGACTTCTTATCACCCAAGCAGTGGTGCTTTGTGATCACACGTTTGCCCAGGACCCCTCAAATGCAAGTGTATTTTAACTGTCAATACTAGGCCGGGTGCCTGGGTGGTTCGTCACAGTTAAGTGCCTGTCTTAAGCTCAGGTCATGATCCCAGGGTCCTGGGATCGAGCCCCGAGTTGGGCTCCCTGCTCAGCAGGAAGCCTGCTTCTACCTCTCCCGCTCTCCCTATTTGTGTTCCCTCTCTTGCTGTGTTTTTCTCTGTCAAATAAATAAATAAATAAATAAATAAATAAATAATCAATCTTTTTAAAAATCTAAAAAAAAGAAGAGAAAGAAAGAACGTAGCCAGTTGGTCTAATGGACAGCCAGCTTCCTCCCGACTGCTCACCACCGAAATCTCCATTGTTTTCCATGGCTGAGGCTTCAACTTCCCTCTGCTCTGTTCAAACAGAGCCAGGCCTCTGAGGGAGCACCAGGGGTGCTCAGTTCTTAGGCCTGCCTCTCCCCCTGGGCACCCAACAGCCCGATTTTGGTTTTGTTTTTTCTCCTCAGCTTGGCCCTCCTGGCCCAGGATCCCTGCCTTAGGAGCAAATTGCAGAAAAGGCAAGAAGCCCTCCTGATTCTTGACCTCCTGTGCCCAGGACAGAGCTTCTACCCTACAACGAGGGGCCGGTGGAGGAAGAAGACCCCAGACCACTTGCCCACACTTGCCTATAACATTGAGAACTGTGGGTGGCCTGCCCCTGCGGGGGATATGTGAGGTCCCAGACTGAGAACGGGGGCGAGAGAGCCCATCTTTTTGGCTGCCCCCATTGGAATACAGGAAGGAGCAGGCCATGGGACAAATGCCACACACACTTGCTTTTCTTACTGAGGTTCAGATTTTCTTGAGTAAATGTTTCTCCACTTGCTGTACATCTTTAGGACAATTTCCAGACTTTACATGGTTGTGCTTTTTGTCATTTTGGATGAGCGCCTCACACCGCCGCTCCAGAAACGCTTCTGTGTCCTAGGAATTTGTCAATCCACTGCCGGGGGCTAGGTCTGAAAGCCTTAGACCAGCACCTGGCCAACACCTTTACTGCACCATCATGCAGCCATTCCAACCACGACCATAAAAGTTACTGTAACAGCCATCATTGCTGGTCTTAGCACATTTTTCCAAAGATCTCGGAGGCTCGAGAACAAGAATGGTGGATTTACCTACCTGTTGGTTGGGCCGGCAGAATCTCACCCCCATCCTCGTGAAAGAATACATTACATTTCTGGAAGAGAAGATCGCGGGCTAGATCTTTGGATTGGGGGGGTGAGACGCTATTTCTAGGGAGAGCATTCTGTAGGAGAAATTCCTCAAATGATACAGGCCCGGTCCCGAGGGTCGGAAAATATGCTCCCACATTTTCAGATGAGGATTTATGTAAGAGCAAGAAAGCTATTCAGTACATTAGAAGGTGCAGGAGCTGGAGAGGCAGAGAGAGCCGAGTCTAACTGCCAGCTCCACGATGCGGAAGACGAGTGTGGCTGTGCACAGATCACACACTCCTCTGGGCCAGACCTCCTCCCTCTGAAACAAAGAGCATGACCACCATCACCACACTCTTCCAGCTCTTGTCAAGAATTGTGGAGAAAATGTTACCATGTCTGAGACTTGTCTAAAATAATCCATGGAGGAAAGTGAGGCGTAGAAACGACATAAGACTGGCCATTATAGGTGATTCTTGAAGCCGGATAATGGGACCTGAGGGCCTATTATTTACTCTGCTTGCTACTTCTCTACCTGTTCCAAAATCCCAGTGATAGATGAATGGATAAAGAAGACATGGTGTGTAGATAAATGGCGGACTATTACGCAGCCATCAAAAAGAATGAAATCTTGCCATTTGCAATGACGTGGATGGAGCTAGAGGGTATTATGCTGAGCGAAATAAGGCAATCAGAGAAAGACAAACACCTTATGATTTTACTCCTGTGGAATTTAAGGAACAAATCAGATGAACCCGGGGATGTGGGGGTGGGGGGAAGGATAGAGGGAAACAAACCATAAGAGACTCTTAACTATATGGGGCACCTGGGTGATTCGGTCAGTTAAATGTCTGCCTCCAGCTGAGGTCATGGGGTCCTGGAATCAAGCCCCATGTCAGGCTCTCTGGTCAGCGAGGAGCCTGCTTCTCCCTCTGCCTGTCGCTCTCCCTGCTTGTGCCCCACTCCCCTGGCAAATAAATAAAATTAATTTTTTTTAAAGTTACTCTTAATATTAATCTTGGGTATATTTTTCTTTCTTTTTTTTAAAGATTTTATTTATTTATTTGACAGACAGAGATCACAGGTTCGCAAAGAGGCAGGCAGAGAGCCCGACGCGGGGCTCAATCCCAGGACCCTGAGATCATGACATGAGCCAAAGGCAGAGGCTTAACCCACTGAGCCACCCAGGTGCCCCGGGGTATATTTTTCAACAAAGAAAATCAAATTCACAAATCAATAAGACAGTGTCTGACACAGCCGGGAACGGCTGTCTTTCCCCTTTGCAAGAAAGAGAATATATGCTTATTCTCTGGGAAACAAGCCAGCATTTCAGGTAAAAAAAAAAAAAAAGTAAAAGGAACCCAAATCACCAGCATTTGGGCCTTGCCCTCTCTTCCCTGGAGCCAATCAGTAGAGCCAGAAGGCAAACCTGGGTGAAAAGGAGCAACTCTGAGGGACCGGGCCACCCATGCTGCTCACAGAGCAGCTCCTCCTCTAGGCCTGGCAGGGACAAAGGAGCCTCTGAGCACAGCTGTGCTCACTGAAACATTCTCGCTGAACCCCCGGTACCTCCCCAGACCCACCAACTCCCACCTGCTGGGTGATTTTGAGTCCGTTCCTTCATGGTCTCCGTGTCTTCCCTGTCCTCCAGAGTCAAAACCTGTCCCCGGCCAGGCTCTCAGTGGGCAGAAGGACAGAGTCAGCCCAGTGCCTGCTGTGAAATTCAGCTAGAGGGGCCAGGTAGAAGTTACTTCCTCTCAAGATCAACTTCTGCCGCCCAGGGGTACTTCTTGGAGCCTTATGAAATCCCATCTTGCTTCCAAGATGGAACCTGTGTGACGGAGAGACCATTCAGTGTTGCCAGGAGCTTTACTGTGGGCCCTGAGCCCAGGCCTCCTCTGCAGGGGCCCTGTCCTCTCACACCTCCTCGTTCAACATGGTGCCTCGGGCTCCAGGGCCTCCTTGGATTTCTTCCCTTCATCTCTTTCCAGCCTGTATACCCTCCAAGGCTGTCCCCTGCCCCGGTTCCTTATCTGACGCAATGTACAATTCCTTCGACCCTCACCCTCAGACTCAAATTCCGCGTGTCATATCAGTCTCCGCTACATGGAGTCGGAGTCAGAGGGAAGACATGGTGTAATTCCTGTGGAGAAAGAGGCCCAGAATGTCTCCTTCCAGACCAAGCTGGCATTCTGACTCCTCTGGCCGTAGGTCCCAGCATTCCATCCTGTGTCTCTGTCCTCTGAGGACTCAGGGTCTCAATGGAGCCCTTCTTCCTTTAGGTCAGACTCCAGGCCTCAGGATGACTCTGTGAAGGTAACCTCCACCTTCCTACCCACCTGGCCTTGTCAGAACTGTGCACTGGCGTCTCCAGATGAACCCAAGTAAGAGTCCTTCACGCATGTGGCTCCAAAGGAGGCAGGTGGCCTTGGAGCTCAACCACCTTCAGAAGTACCTCAGACACCCTGTCCAGGATCTCAGCCCCAAGGACTACAGTCTTACTGTTGCCAGGAACCCTTATAAGGCTGGCTAGATTCTCCCAAGGAGCCCTTATGATTCATCCCAACTCCACAGGCAGGTCACTCCTGTTCTGTCCAACCTGGGCATCCCACCTTACTTACACTAGTTTGCAATTTTTCTCTTTATTTGCCCGTCTTTACTAGATTGAGAGCTTCTGGTAAGAAGAAATAACATCTCGGTCATTTTGCTAATCCTAATGACTAGGATGGAAGAGGCCTTTGTGGTAGACCTTACCATGGTTCCCAATTATTTATTTCTCTATAAAAAGCCTATACTTCCCTACCCCTGACATCAGGTTTGGTCTTGTGACTTGCCTTGGGTGATGGGGTATGACTGGAAGGGACAGTGCCACTTCTGAGCAATGCATGATTCCACCAACTCTCATGTTCTGAGAGAAGCATGTACCCAAGAAGGGCTCAGGTTCTAATGTAAAAAGTCAGTGCGGAGCTACAAAGCAACTGACAAAGGAGGAGGAATAAGACTGGGGTTAAAGTTAGATTGCTGTGGGGGCCACTGCGATCTGGGGGTTCACATGTTACTGCACGACATCTTGGCCTAAGCTAGTAAATCTCTATAAATCTGTTCCTGGGTCCCCTGGGTGGCTCAATGGGTTAAGCCTCTGCCTTCAGCTCAGGTCATGATCTCAGGATCCTGGGATCGAGCCCCACATTGGGCTCTCTGCTCAGCAGGGAGCCTGCCTCACCCCTCTCTCTCTGCCTGCCTCTCTGCCTACTTGTGATCTCTATCTGTCAAATAAATACATAAAATCTTTAAAAAAAAATCTCTGTTCCTACTAATACTAACGTCTATAAAACAAGTACTATCCAGAGTTTGTGAATCATCACAACACAGCCAAGGGGTAGACACTGCTATTCTTTCCATCTCCACAAAGAGGGAAACTAAGGCACTGAGAGGTCAGCTGATGTATCCTTAAAACTGTAGCTGTGAAGTGTTAAAGCCAAACCTAGAATCCAGAATTCTCATTTGAAAGCCCATCCCCTTCACTTCTGTCTATAGCAATGCCCAGCAAACAAAGGCCTCAATGGAAACGACAAGAGTAACCAGATTTCCACAGGGTTCAGAGTTCACCTTAAAGAAGATAGGACCCTCACAGTGAAGGGGAGGAGGGGTCTGTATCAGTCAGGATGGGTCAAGTTATTCTGCAATGGTGAATACTCCCCCCACAATCTCCGTAGCTTAAAGTAACAACAGTTTCCTTCTCCTTCTGGCTTCCTGTCCATCATGTGTCATCGGCAACTGTGCTCCAAGCCATCTTCAGTCCTGGACCAACATAGCGGGAGCAGCGCCTGTTTGGAACATGATCAGGAGGACAGATAGAGGAAAATAAAAAACAGAGAACCATACTTACAAATTCGACCCAAAGTGATACCTGGGACCACAGCTCATGAGCAAATCAAGTCACATGGTCACTTCTGAGTTCAATAGGGTAGGGCCATATACTTAGAGGGAGAGGCCACAAAGGAGGGATGCTAGGATAGCCAATGACCAATGACATGGCTTTCTACTACAAGGTCAACAGGATTCTCCCCCAGCCCCAGTCCCTGCTATCAACTGGGACTTCAGTGTGCTAGGATCTGTGGCTGTGCCCAGGACATAAAACTAAAGGACACGTGCTGGTCCCTGCACCTGGTGCACCATGAAGAACAAGCAGGGATACTGACCAGGATGAGCGTAACTCAGCACAAAAAGACCAAGACTCTACCGTGGGAGATCCAAAGTAGTGAACAGAACGCTGCTCTTCTGAGGCTAAGGTGGAGTCTGGACATCCAGGCAAGAAGCAGCGCTGCAGGCAAAGGGGACAGTGCCATCAGGTAAGAGAAAGGGGGAGGGAGGGAGGAGAGATGGAAAAGACCAGAAGAAATGGGAGATTTCCTAGAAGAATAGAAATTGCCTAAAATCAAGTAAAAAAAAATGATAATGAAAATGAAAAACTGTTAACTGAAAAAGAAAATGAAAAGAGAAAGACCTCTCCCAAAGGCATTGGCCTCAGACAATTACACAGGCCAATTAGCAAAACTTCAAGGAATAGGTAATTGTGTAAGAAAGATTAAGAGCCCCAAAGCATTAAAAGCATGCTTTCTGACTCATTTAAGGACACAAAAAGTAAGCAAGGGCACTCCAGAAAAAGAAAATCAGGGGTCAATTCTAATTCTAAAACTAGGTGCAAAAATCCTAAATAAAACGTTAGCAAACTGATTCCAACTGTACCTTAAGGAAATAATAATACATCACCATCACCAAGTAGAATTTATCCCACGAACTGGACAAGACAGTTTAACGTCAGAAGACCTACTATGGGGGCACCTGGGTGGCTCAGTTGGTTAAATGTCTGCCTTCAGCTCAGGTCATGATCCCAGGGTCCTGGGATCGAGCCCTGCATCGGGCTCCCTGCTCAGCGGGAAGCCTGCTTCTCCCTCTCCCACTCCTCCTGCTTGTGTTCCCTCTCTTGCTGTGCCTCTCTGTCAAGTAAATAAATAACATCTTTAAAATAAATGAATAAATAAAAGACACTTTAAAAAGACCCTTAAAAATCATAATTAGGTTTTTGGGGTTTTTTTTAGATAAAAAAGCTAAACTAGGGGTGCCTAGGTAGCTCAGTCCTTAAGCATCTGCCTTCTGCTGGGGTCATGATCCTGACCCAGGATCTCAGGATCTGATCTCAGGATCAAGTCCTTCATCAGGCTCCCTGCTCAGTGGGAAGCCTACTTCTCCCTCTCCCACTCCCCCTGCTTGTGTTCCCTCTCTTGCTGTGTCTCTTTTTGTCAAATGAATAAATAAAATCTTAAAAAAAAAAAAAAGAAGAAGAAGAAAGCTAAACTATAAAGATGCATACTTAGGTCACTGACCTTAGTGAAATTCAGGAAAAGGTTACTTTTGGAAGGGAGAGACAAAGGTGTTCATTGGAATCAAACAAATGGAGGAACATCTGGGGAGACCAACAAAGTTCTCCTTTTTGACCTGGGTGTTCACTTCCTTCTTAATCCACACTCTTTGGTGTGGCTTTGTTTCCTGTGTTGTATTTTATAATAAAAAGGAAAGTATATAATGGCACAAAAAATAAAACTGTGATTTAGTGCAGCAACAGACAGTAAATGGAACAGAATAGAGAGATCAGGGGCGCCTGGGTGGCTCAGTGGGTTAAGCCTCTGCGTTCAGCCCAGGTCATGATCTCAGGGTCCTGGGATCGAGCCCCACATCGGGCTATCTGCTCAGTGGGGAGTCTGCTTCCCCCTCTCTCTCTGCCTGCTGTGTTAACTCTGCCTACTTGTGATCTCTCTCCCTCTGTCAAAAAAAAAAGGTGGGGGGGGGCCTGGGTGGCTCAGTGGGGTAAAGACTCTGCCCTCTGCTCAGGTCATGATCCCACAGTCCTCTGGGCTCACCCCCCATCAGGCTCTCTGCTCAGCGGGGAGCCTGCTTCCTCCTCTCTCTCTCTCTCTCTCTCTCTCTCTCTCTCTCTCTGCCTACTTGTTATCTCTATCTGTCAAATAAATAAATAAAATCTTTAAAAAAGAAATAGAGAGATCATGTGTATCTGGGGATTAGTGAGTGGTGAATACAGTATCTCAACACAGCCAGGAAAAGATGGCCTCTTCCCAAAGGGTTGAGACAAGCTGCTATCTGACTGAAAGTTGGATTCCTAGTTCACACCTTATATAAAAATAAATTCCAAGCATGTAAGAGCTAAAGATTAGAAACAAAAAAATATAAACATTCAGTAACATACAGGAGAATATACAGCAGACCTTGGGAAAAGACAGATCTTCAGAAAGAAAAAAAAAAACAAAACATAAAATCCAGAAGCCATTAAGGAAGAAGGGGATAAATCTTACAACCTATCGATTAAATACTTCAGTTTAACCAAAGACACCTTTAGGAGAGGTGGGGTGGTAGAAACATGTATTGTGTGTATTTAATCTTTGAGTGGCTTCATAAAAACAAAATCCTGGAAGGATACATAGAAAATTAATAAAATTGATTATCTATGGGAAATAGACGTGTCTGTATTTACATTGACATGAATGTGTCCTAGAATCTAAAAAATCAAAACAAAAATTTGAATAAATGAATTTAAATTTAGCAAGGTGGCAGGATATAAAGGGTCAACCTACAAACGTCAACTGTGCTTACAAATACTGGTAGAAACAACTGGAAACTTACATTTATCTTTTTTAAGGATTTTATTTAATTATTTGAGAGAGAGAGGGAGAGAGCACGTACGGACACAAGTTGGGGGAAAGGCAGAGGAAAAGAGAGAATCTCAAGCAGATGCCACACTAAGCATGGAGCATAATTTGGGGCTCGATCTTAAGTCCCTAGAGATCATGATCTAAGCCAAAATCAAGAGTCACATAAGTTGGGGTGCCTGGGTGGCTAAGTCGGTTAAGCATCTGCCTTCGGCTCAGGTCATGATCCCGGAGTCCTGGGATCGAACTCCACACTGGGCTCCCTGCTCAGTGGGAAGCCTGCTTCTGCTTCTCCCTCTCCCACTTCCCCTGCTTGTGTTCCTTCTCTCTCTGTGTCTCTCTGCCTAATAAATAAATAAAATCTTTAAAAAAAAGAGTCAGATAAGCTTAACCAACTGAGGCACCCAGGTGCTCCTGGAAACTTACATTTGAAAAGCATTTCCAGGAGCGCCTGGGTGGCTAAGTTGTTGGGCATCTGCCTTCAGCTCGGGTCATGATCCCAGGGTCCTAGGATCGAGCCCCGGGTCAGACTCCCTGCTCAGCAGGAAGCCTGCTTCTCCCTCTCCCTCTCCCCTGGCTTGTGTTCCCTCTCTCGCTTTCTCTCTCTCTCTCTCTCTCTCTGTCAAATAAATAAATAAATAAAATCTGTAGAAAAGGGAGTGGGCACCTGGGTGGCTCAGTCATTAGGTGTCTGCTTTTGGCTGAGGTGGTGATCTCAGGGTCCTGGGATCAAGTCCCACATCAGGCTCCCTGCTCAATGGGAAGCCTGCTGCTCCCTCTCCCACTCCCCTTGCTTATGGTCCCTCTCTTGGTGTGTGTCTCTCTCTGTCAAATAAATAAATAAAATCTTAAAAAAAAAAAAGAAATCTTAAAAGGATCTCAGCTAAGAAGATACTCAAAAAAAAAAAAAAAAAGAAAGAAAGAAAAGAAAGCATTTCCATAAGCATCGAGAACACAGATGCATAGGAATAAACTTACAGAGAAATGTTGCTGGGGCAAGGATGGCAGCAACCTGATCTGGGATAATATTCTCCGTAAAGACCCCTGCCCTTCTATCAGTCCTGGAATCCTAGGGAACCAAGCAAGGCCTCTGAGTCTCAGAGGGGACACTGCAGGACACAAGATGTCAGAATAAGCAAAGGAAACACGCCCCTGGTTTGAAGCTCAGAAAGCACTGCAGCAATGCCAAAGGTGAGTGGTCTGCACCGGACAGTGGGCTGTCAGGAGCCCAGAAGTCTTTTCTTTCTCCACCCAGTCCTCTCTGGGCAAACAGGGATATAGAAGCGGGTGGCAAGGATGAAAGAGACAGTGTGAGCTTCAGGACTGTCTCCTGGGCCCCAGATACCAGGCTAGAAATCCCCAAGTTCAAATGAGGGGTGCTCCTCTTCCTTTAAAGAAAAAAGAAAAAGAAAGCCTCATTGCACAGAGAAGAATGTAGATAGCTTCCGAGGAACAAAGTCAGGTGTGGGCATCAGAACACGACTTGACCGGATATGCTCCTATTAAATAGGGAATTAATCCTTTTTAATGCCTATGGGCCTCAAGTTGCAATATTATTAGGCATAGTTAACTATTACTAAACTTTTACTATACACCAGAGACAATTCCAGGCACCGTATGAATTTTACCTCTCGAAGACTCCATAAGCTAGGTCTTGGGATACACTGAGGCAGTTATAAATCTTGCTCAAGTTGACAAAGCTAGAAAGTTCCTAGGTTTGAACTCTAGCTGTACAGTGCCAAGCCAGTTGGGTCGGTGGTAGTGTCAGCAGTGGTCTAGTCCTGTGGGACTGTAACAAGTGTTATCCACACACAGGGTTGAGGGGATGTCTGTGAAACAAGACTGGCTGCCAATTAATAAATGTCTAATATAATGATAGGTCCACAGGTGTTCATTGTACCATTCTACCGGTAGGTTAACAATTTGTCCTTAGCAAGAAACGTAAAATAAAACTGAAGTCCTGACACCGGAACCCAATCAGATGCCACAAGTGATCTGGATCTGCGGCCAACAGCCCTCAAAGGTCCCCACCCTACCTAATCCCACTAAGTCTCAAGCCAGTGGTTTGACCCCCCAACACACAAGGGAAAAACAGAGAAGGGGGGAATCAGCCAAACTCGCCACTCATTACAACCAAATCCAAGATCTTGGCCACAAAGCAGCATGCCAAGGCAAATCTTTGGACAACTGGTTCCAGAGAAGCAGACCTGCCCCCGAGCCCCCACCCCGCCCCTGTTCAAAAAACTGCTTAGATGGGACGCCTGGGTGGCTTAGTGGGTTAAGCCTCTGCCTTTGGCTCAGGTCATGATCTCTGGGATGGAGTCCCCGGGATGGAGTCCCCCATGGGGCTCTCTGCTCAGCAGGGATACTGCTTCCCCTCTCTCTCTGCCTGTCTCTCTGGCTACTTGTGATCTCTCTCTCTCTCTCTCTGTCAAATAAATATATAAAAATCTTAAAAAAAAAAAAAAATGCTTAGATGCCAATCCCCAGCAGTGCAGTCCACCATCACTAGCGGATATCCGTCCCAGGACAAAACCTCCCCCACCCTAAAAACCCCCAGGGACTCCAGACACTCCGCCCTAACCTCCTAAGTGGATTTCACCCACATCAGACTCACCGCCCACCCCCAACAAAATCAAGACACAGCGGAGCCTGGGACGGTCCGCACACACCCTGATTATGGGTCCGGAGTAAGCCCCACCAAAAGCAACCAACCCAAAACTTGACCTTCACGATCAGCCCTGGGTTCCTACAGCCTCACGGGGATGAAGACCCAAGTAAATGTTCCCTCGCCCAAGCACAACTGGGCATTCAGGGCCCGAGCCCCCCACCAGGGCGATGTTTGCTGTTTGACCCTGGCTGAACTCATCCCTACCATCAAATAAACCCTGAGGTTTATTTGGGCCCCCCGATCCGGAAACCGTTTGGCCCAGAATATACCCACCCCCTTCTGAAATAAAAAGTTATGGAGTTCCAAGTCATTCGCCCCAGCCGGGAAACGGAGTTCCGCACAGCCCCCAGGAACTTAGGGATTCCGGGCTGGCTAAGGGTCCCTCGGTTCCCTCGGTTCCCTCGCCCCAAATGTGCGCCCCCTCCTCCCAACATGGAAGTCCCAGTCTCCCACCCGCCGGCCTCAGCAGCCACACTCCCCACCTGCCGCAGTCTAGGGGGGGTCCCTGACCCTAGGCCCGCCCTTTGCTGACCCTCCTAACGCTTCTAGAAGGACCTCGAGGTTGCCAAGGGCCGGGGCAGCCCTCGCTCACCGCAGCTGACTGAACCCGCCCCGCCTGCCCTTGGCCATGGCCGGTCCTCGCCAGAACTACATTTCCCAGAATCCCCGCAAGCACCGCCTAGGGTTAGCAGCCACTGCGGCCGCTCCTCAGCCGTGTTCATTTACTAGGACAATGGCTATTGTAATGACAGCCTACCCTTAAAACAGGTAGTGATTTCTGTGTGAAATCGAGGCTCCCTCTGCCCCTTCTCTGGAAAGACTACACTCCCCAGAAACCTCTGCGGCAGCTCCCTACGCAACTTCTGGACCCTGATCTCCGTGGGAGGGCCAGGTTGTGCATCCCCAGGCAGTTCTGGATTGGCTTTCTGGGCCGAGTTTTTGCATTTCAGTTTTGTTTTCCTCCCGTGACAGAACTAAATTCAATAGGCTTGGGCTCTGCGACATACACAACACCCTCGTGAGTGCTATCAAATGTAATAAATGGTACAGCAACTATGGAAGACAGCTTGCCAGTTATAAAACTAAACATACTCTCTAACCAAATGATCCAGCAATTGTGGTCCTTGGTGATGTGATGTGGGCCAGGAGGGAACTGTCAAGAAAGACTTCTTGTGATGTTTTCAGTGCAAAAAGGTGCTTTTATTGAAGCACAGGGACAGGACCGTGGGCAGAAAGAACTGCACTGTGAAATTGTGAGGAGTGATTGATTGTATACTTTAAGTTGGGGGTGGGTGGTAGAGATAAAGGAAGTCTCAGGATCCTGAAGGTCTGGATATTGTCTAGCTGATGAGCGAGCAGAAGGCAAGCTGAGGACAAAGCACAGGCTGACACCCTGCACACCACCCTCCCATCCCCGACCCCTACCCCCACCCACACACCCCACTCCTGGGTGGGATCTGTGTGACATTCCTCCAGGAAGCTTCCACCTGTCTTAATGCCTTGCTAGAGGGAAAGACAACCTTAACTTGACAATGGCAAGGCCTCCAGTATCCTGTGAGTCTTTAACAGATGAAAATCCTTTTGAAACCTTCCTTTTCCTTACTTGCCCCAACTCCCAAGTATATATAATCAGCCACCACCACCACCACCACCACCCCACCACCCCACCACCCCACCCCCGGTGCAGCAGCTCTTTCTGCCTGCAGGTCCTGTCCCCATGCTTTAATAAAACCACCATTTTGCACCAAAGACATCTCAAGAATTTTCTCTTGGTGGTCAGCCCCAGACCCCACCCCACAGAACCTCACCTATATTCCAAAACTACATCAAACCTAAGGTTGCTTTTTGCCTCTAGCAAAGCAGTAACATTAAGGCAGTTTTAAATTCCTTGAGGAATGTGACACTATGACTGTCTCAGGTGATGGGGTCTTAGAATATAGGTGAGGTTCGGTGGGGTGGGGTCTAGAGCCAACGACCAAGAGAGAATTCTTGAGACGTCTTTGGTGCAAAATGGTGGTTTATTAAAGCACAGAGACAGGACCCCAGGGTAGAAAGAGCTGCTGCCTTGGGGTTGTGAGGGGTGGTTGATTATATACTACGGGGTTGGGGAGGTGATAAAGAAAAGGGAGGTTTTCAAAAGGATTTCCATATGTTAAGAAGACTCAACAGGTTACCAGAGGCCTTGCCACTGTCAAGTTAAAGTTGTTTTTCTCTCTAGCAAGGTATTAACAATAATATAGTTGGGAGCTTCTGAGAGGAACATCATACTCTGCCAGCTTCAAGTGTTAGTCAATGGGCTGCAGGTGAAAGGTCCCCCAATAATGGGTCCGTGATCAAAGGAGCGAGACTGATACAAAGCGAAGGTCAAGCAAAGCTTTATTTTGAGCCAAGCATTGAGAATCAAACCGACCGGCCAGGGCCGTCTCTTACAAAGAGGCGACCCCTCCCTGCCTTACAGACTAACTTTTATAGAGCAAAGGCCATGTGGTTGGGCCTGGCCACACAGAGGTGGCCAATGAGATTGTAACACAGAGAGAAAGCTGCACAGTCATGCTAGGTCACACACAGGTGGCCAATTGAATTACAATTTACCCTAGTAGATGTTTGAACTAGCCTATCACCTTGGTCAGAATTGTTGCCCAAAAGGCGGGACCCACACTCCTTGGTAGCTAGGGAAACAGTATGCGCGCCCCACTGATTGGATGTCTCCACCTGGCCTGACCCACCCTTGTATTTGGGCTTTGTTACCTGGGACTGGTTTTCCGGACTTGCTTTTAAGTAAGTTCCCTGAGTGGGGGGCAGGGTAAGTTTAAGTTTTACTGCATAAACAACAAAATCACTGTTTAACCAGATGGAATCGCTCTGGCTAAATAGGCCCTTACATAGGTTATAGGGACATTAAATTGTGACCGAAAATGATTGTCAGGGTCAAAGTTAGAGTCAGGTTCACTGTGCAAGTCAGGGTCAGGGTCTGGGTCTAAACATGTTCTAACACACAATAAGAAATTTCATTTGAAATATTCCTGGACCTTAACTGAAAGTATGGTTTTCTGCCTGTTTTCAATTATTCTGCTTATTTTCATTTGGATTTTAGCTCAGTCACCATAGGAAGTTACCTTAGATAAGAATGCACTTCGGTTTGGGAAGTGGGATGTATCCTGTGGGGTAACAAGTGACCCCTAGGGCCAAAATGAGACTCTCACCAGCAGGACATGTGGTGGGGTCTTTGCGTCTGTATGGAAAAGTAGGGTCTTAGCCTCTGGTGTGAGGAGTGGAATCTTCACTTCCCACAAATGGGAGATGGGGGCTTAGCTTCTGGAGCTGAAATCTGGACTCAGTCTCTGGAGGGGGAAGCAGAGATGTAGGTGTTGGTAGTCTCCCTCAAAACCATTTCTGTCCGGGAAAAGAGGGGCCTTTATGCTAGACCTGAAGAGCTCCCCCTAGCAAGTGAGAGAAGCAGGAAATTTTGAGATGAATGTGTTCTGAGCTTTTTTGCACACATCAAGTTTTTTTTTTTTTTCTTAAATTTCTATTTATTTATTTGACAGAGAGAGAGAGAGATCACAAGTAGGGATAGAGGCAGGCGGGGGTGGGGGGGTGGGAAGCAGGCTCCCTGCTAAGCAGAGAGCCCAGTGCAGGGCTTGATCCCAGGACCCTGAGATCATGACCTGAGCCAAAGGCAGAGGCTTAACCCACTGAGCCACCCAGGTACCCCTGCATACATAAAGTTTACATAGTACTTATGAAGCTTAAAAGATTTTTTTGAAATGATTGAATGGTTTTGAGCTTGATTTCACATAAACCCTTAGATACACTCTAAATTATTCTAAGAATGTCCTTTCAAGAATGCCTGAATGGGACTTGTGTTAATATTAACTTTTACAGGGTACCTGGGTGGCTCAGTTGTTTAAGCAACTGCCTTTGGGTCAGGTCACGATCCTGGAGTCCCAGGATCAAGTCCCACATCAGGCCCTCTGCTCATCGGGGAGCCGGCTTCTCCCTCTGCACCTCGCCCCTTGCATGCTCTCTCTCTCTCTCTCAAATAAATAAAATCTTAAAAAAAAAAAAAAGAAATATTAACTTTTACATATGAATTATCTTTAAGGGGCAATAAGGAGTTTCATTGGAAATGAATGAGTGATTTGGAACTTGATTTCACCGAAAGTGCCTCGTATTAAATCTATTTACTCTAATTCCTCCTAACAAGGTAGATTAAGGAATGATGACATATTCCCTAATACTGCTGAGATTTATCTAAATTGGGTTTAACTCATTTTTTTTTTTTTAGATTTTATTTATTTGACAGAGAGAGATCACAAGTGGGCGGAGAGGCAGGCAGAGAGAGAAAGAGAGGAGGAAGCAGGCTCCCCGAAGAGCAGAGGGCCCGATGTGGGACTCGATCCCAGGACCCTGAGATCATGACCTGAGCTGAAGGCAGAGGCTTAACCACTGAGCCACCCAGGTGCCCCGGTTTAACTCATTTTTATTTGCTCTTTGTCACCATCGGATGTTTCCTTGGAGGGAAATGTCTGATTCTTAGCTTGTTTACAGATCCATTGCTTGCTTATACACATAGTTTAGTTTCATTTTATTTTCACTAACTCAACATGTTACTTTTAATTTACTTTACATATAACTGTGTGATGTAACATTGTTTTTACTTAATCTACTTAATTTGCTCAAATTTGCACTAAACTTCTGATGTGACAGTGTGTCTCTGAGCTTATCTGCACATAAAGAAATTTTTACATCACACATTAAAGCTCATACATTTGATCACAAACGCATGATTTTGAGCCCAATTTCACAGAGATGCAATGTATTCTAATTTCCCATAGGAAGTTAGGTTTAGGAATACTACTTAGATTTATCTTAATTTGTTCTGACTTGCAATAAGATATTTAATTTGAGATGCGTCTTTCTGAGCTAATTTGCTAATGTGCCTTTCTGAGCTAATGTGCTCCAGCTCCTGATAAGAAGTCAATATAGCTTGGTCTTAATTTTAACATTAACGGCTTAATTACATTTATGTTTGCTCTTACTCACTGTAAGAAGTGACTTTTTTTTTTTTTTTTTTAATTAGAGAGAGAAAGCATAAGCACGGGGAGTGGCAGGCAGAGGGAGAAGCAGGCTCCCACCGTGCAAGGAGCCCGAAGCGGAACTCTGTCCCAGGACCCCAGGATCATGACCTGAGCCAAAGGCAGCCGCTCAACTGGCTGAGCCACCCAGGCATCCCAAGAAGTGACTTTTACCACAAAAACAAAACGTAGTTCTGCCAGTCTGCATCAGACTTCCAACTTCCCAGCGAAAGTCTGTTCTGTGTTCTTATGTCACGACCAAAGCCATAGTAAAATGTTGATTTGATTTATTTATTTATTTATTTATTTATTTATTTATTTATTTATTTTTAAAGTAGGTTCCACTCCCAACATGGAGCCCAGCGTGGGGCTTGAACTCACTACCTTGAGATCAAGACTTGAACCGAGATCAAAAGTCAGACACTGGGGCGCCTGGGTGGCTCAGTGGTTAAATCCTCTGCCTTCGGCTCAGGTCATGATCCCAGAGTCCTGGGATGGAGTCCCGCATCGGGATCTCTGCTCAGCAGGGAACCTGCCTCCTCCTCCTCTCTCTCTCTCTGCCTGCCTCTCTGTCTACTTGTGATGTCTGTCAAATAAATTAAAAAAAAAAAAGTCAAGACACTGGGGCACCTGGGTGCCTCAGTCATTAAGCGTCTACCTTTGGCTTTCTCTCCCTCTCCTTCTCCCTCAAGCCTTGAGCCCCACAATGAGCTGACTGCTCCATAGGGAGCCTTCTTCTGCCTCCAACTCCCCTTACTTGTGTTCTCTCTCTCACTGTCTCTCTCTCTCTCTCTCTCTGTCAAATAAATAAACAACTACAAAAAAAAAAAAAAAAAAGCCAGACACTTGACCGACTGAGACACCCAGGTGCCCCTAGAAAGTTGATTTTAATCATCCACATAGCTTGTTACTGTTCTGGGTTCTTCCTTTTGTTTTCTTATGAATTCTAAGGAAAATATATTTGGGAAACCGGATTTCTTTGGAAATAACCTAGTAATCTAGCCCAGAAATCATCAGCTGAAATAAATAATCATTGACTACAGCAGCCAATATTAATTTCAATCTCTACTAATGCCAACTATTCTCTTGAGAAATTCTAATGTTAAGAATTAAAAAAACGGGGGTGGGGGCCGGCTCCTGGCTGTCTCATTCAGAAGAGCATGCGACTTTTTATCTCAGGGTCATGAGTTCAAGCTCCATATTGGCTGTAGAGATTACGTAATAAAAACTTTAAAATAAATAAAAATAAAAAGCTACTTTTGAGATCAAAGATCTGAGCCTCTTTTAAATTATACTGCTCAGAATTATTTAAAGTTGCCCTAACAAGAAATGCTGATCTTGGCAAACAATTGTGTGATTTTTGAGGCTGTTTTCCCACATGCCGGTTAGTATCTACCCGTGCTGCAGCTCGATGGGTCTCTCCAGGCCCCTTCCGGAGGCTGGTTCAGGTCCTGGCTGCAGGTCTGTTCCTCGCGCGAGCCTCTGCCCCTGAACCCTGAGGCCTGCGCAATAGCCAAGTCTCGGCTTGGCCGACAGGGGGCGCCCGACGGACCAGCCTGGACCCAGGCAGGCCAACAGCTTCCCCTCCCAGTTCTCACGTCGGGGGCGAGCGGGTGGTAGAGGGGCCGGACTGGCTGGAAGCCCCAGGTGCAGGGCGACGTGAGACCCCACCCGGCTCCGCCGCTGGCTCGACAGCGCCCTCCCCTATCTGGTCCTTTCCTGGCCCGAGGCCGAGGCGGGGAGGGTGGAAGGCGGTGGGGACCTTTAGGGAGCACTTTCCTTACAGCTGGTCCGGGAGGCAAACTTCCCCATTCTCCATTCAGAAGCTGAGTCCCTTGCTTAAAGCCCACCTGGATCCCCGCCGGCCGCCCCCAGTGCTTAGGCAATAAAACAAACATCCAAAAAGTGAGGACTTAGGAGCGCTTACCCAAGTGACTAAGAGAGCTTAATGATGTCCCTGACAAATATATGCATCTCATCTGAAGTCCCTCGGCGTCCTTTCCAGCTTTCTTTGCCGTGGTCCATGCTCACCATGCAGCATTTCAACCAACTGGTCTGGTGGTTTCCCGGGGATCTTAAAAGGGAGAATTTCCTGCTCAGTATAAGGACTTTTTCTCCACGTCAACCTGTGCGTAATTACCCTGCCGTCCTAGTTTATCCGACCAGCCCTGTCTCGCTAGCAAGAGGGAGCTCTAGAAACGAAGTGGCAGAAGAAAACATCTGCGGGATGGGGGCATTCCTGTGGCACAAGTGGCCAGGGGTCTTCAAGCTGTTAATTCCTCCCGGTTTAGGGTTTCCTGCCCTGGGCTCTGCTATAACCCCAACCGGTGACTGGCAAATTGTGGACGAGAGTGGTTACACACCAGAGCCTAGGCTTAGTCTGCTCTGTGGAATAGAGTAGAAATTGCTCCCCTGCAGAGCCAAACGAGCTGGAGGAAGCAGAGCAGGGGCAGAGAGAGATAGAGCGAGTTTGACCCTTCTGCCACTGTAGCCATCCTTCTGTGAAGCAGTTGCACACAGCAAAGGGCTTTGTGGCAGGTGCATAAAGGAGCAGAGAAAAAGGGGCGGGTCTGTGCCTCATAGAAGTGGGGCCCGCCATCCACCACAGGTCCACCTAATGGGGTTTGGAATATAGGTGTGGAGTCCGGAGCTGACAACCAAGAAAGAATTCTTCAGACGTCTTTGGTGCAAAATGGTTTATGAAAGCATGGGGACAGGACCCAGGGCAGAAGGCGCTGCTGCCTTGAGGTTATGAGTGATGGCTGAGTATATACTATGGGGCTGGGGGAGGGGACAAGGAGAAGGAAGGTTTCAAAAGGATTTTCATATGTTAAAGAACACTCACAGGAGGGGCGCCTGGATGGCTCAGTGGGTTAAAGCCTCTGCCTTTAGCTCAGGTCAAGATCCCAGGGCTCTCTGCTCGGTGGGGAGCCTGCTCCCCCCACCCCCGCACCCACCTGCCTCTCTGCCTGCTTGTGATCTCTGTCTGTGAAGTAAGTAAGTAAATAAATAAATAAATAAATATCTTAAAAAAAAAAAAAAAAAACACTCACAGGATACCAGAGGCCTTACCCTTGTCAAGTTAAGGTTGTTTTTCCTTCTAGTAAAGAAGTAACAATAAGATATTTGGGATCTTCCTGGAGGAACATTATACTCGGCCAACTTCAAGTATCTGTCCTTGGGCTGCAGATTATAAGGACATTTAATTGTATCTACATTTCCTCCTGGAAGCTAGGTGATTGATAGAAATGCTTTGTTCTCGTAGATCGCTAAGATATTTGTAAACGGAGGGAGACTCCCCTCCCGCAGGATTGTGATCTCTGTAAGTTTAACTATTTGTTTTTCCTTTCCTTAGCTTTAGGGCAGCCCAGGATGCTTGGAGGAATGTCACATATATCCCCCCTGAAGGGGAGGAGGGTTGTGGGGTGTCAGCTTCTGCTTTGTCCTCAGCTTGCCTTCTGTTCCCTCATCCCACGCACTGCAGCTGTGAGCCAAGTGATGGCCCGGCCCAGTGACGGTGGGCAGGCATTCCAGAGACCCCTCTGAACTCCTCGGGGCATCGAGATGTTCTGTCTGTAGCCGTGTTGTCTCCCTCTATGCCCAAAGGACCCTTGTAGGAATTGTAGCAGAATTACCTCCACCCATCAGGTGAAGAAAAGGAGGGTACAGAAATCTTCAGCAGCTTGCTTATGACCTACACCTGGTAGACGGCTGAAAGAGGATTTGTCACCGTCTGTAAATGGGGTTTGGCTTTTGTCATTTAACACATTTGCTTGTGAGAGTTTTCCGGTTGTTAATCGCCCTTTCACCTACAGGCAGAAATAATAGAACCCCGGAATCCTGGCTCCCAGCTCTCTTTCCCTGACTCTGCCTCCCGGGGTGGAAGCAGGAAGAAGCAGACACATAGAATTGTGGCCCATAGACCCCACCTGGCAGAGGCTTTCTTCACGGGCTGTGTAGGAGGTGTCTAGCTAGGGCTCTCCGTCTGTCTGGCTTTAACCTGGCAGGAGTCGACCCTGCCTTGGGACGAATGTCCCTCAGGTTACAAACCCCCCGGGTGTGAATCTCCCTTCAAACTAAGAGCCTTAAATGGCAGAGACAACTCTCCCAGTTCCTTGCAAACAAGACCCTTCTGCCCCATCTTCAGTTCTCACTGAGGAAAGTCCAAGAACTGAGAAATAATCTGTTCAAAATACACATCCCCAAATCCTGTAATGTGGGAAGGGAGCATGTGGCCACTGGTCAGATCTTCTACAGCTTCTCTGCTCCCCGGCACCACACGCAAGCCCAGCGTGGGTCTTTGTGGCAGGTTAGCAGGTGGACGGTTGTGCCTAGCAGCCAATGCCCGAACACTATCCGGAAAGGGCATTACCGCCCCTCACCCGAGCCTCCGCATTGCGCTGCTTTACAGCATCCACAAGCAACACTGGAGGATTGGTAAGCAGATACCCAGAGCTAATTATATTTTTAAAATTAATTAATTTTTTATTATTATTAATATTATATATAATAATATTGTTTTATTTTTAATTTACTATTATTTATATGTTATATATTTTTATTTTTTATTTGTTTACTTATTTTTTCTTAAGATTTTATTTATTTATTTGACAGACAGAGATCACAAGTAGGCAGAGAGGCAGGCAGAGAGAGAGAGGGAAGCAGGCTCCCAGCTGAGCAGAGAGCCCTATGCAGGGCTCGATCCCAGGACCCTGAGATCATGACCTGAGCTGAAGGCAGAGGCTTAACCCACTCAGCCACCCCGGCGCTCCTTATTTATTTTATTTTATTTTTTGATGAGAGAGAAAAAGCAACAAGATGGCTCAAGAAGCTTCCCAATTAACAAAGCCTTCTGAGACAAAATCACCACTGGGTTTAGACGCCCTGAAACTTTTAGTTGAAATTGTGCATTATTTTTTTGGTTGTCATACTGGATTTGAGGGTTTTATTTCCCAATGAAATATTAGGAGCCACTCCAATATCACTATCCTTCAGAACAATGTTTATTTATTTTTTAAAATTTTTAAATTTTTTTTTGCTTTTATTATTTATTTTTTTTATTTTTAATTTTTTTTCTACATTTACATTTTTTTAATTTTTAAAAAAGATTTTATTTTATTTGACAAAGAGAGCACAAGTAGGCAGAGCAGCAGGCAGAGGAAGAAGAAGGCTCCCTGCTCAGAGAGCCAGATGCAGGGCTCGATCCCAGGACCCCGGGATCATGACCTGAGCTGAAGGCAGCCACTTAACTAACTGAGCCACCCAGGCACCCCCTGGGTCATATTTTTAAATGTCGAATGGCCAGTGTGCTGCAGCAGCCTTCAGAGTTGTGCTCCAGGCAGAAAGGACAGTAGAAGCAAAAGCGAAAGGAAAGCATAGTCCCAGCCCCAGAGCAAGGTGCATTGGTAGGTTGGAATAAGACTGAAATGCAGAGGCAGAGGGGAGGTGGAGGGGCCTGGAGCTCTCGGGGTGGGGGGTGGGGGATGCTTAACTGGCAGGTTAGGGAGTCTGAGGCTGTGGGGTTCCAGGACATGGTGTTAATGCGGGTCAAAATGTGGTCAGACTTCTGTTTGGGGGCTCCCCCCACTGCCATGCAGGAGAGAGGTGGAAGGGGCAGGGCCAGAAGCCCGGGGCCCAGGTAGGAGGTAGACACAGCGATCTTTCTAAGGAAGGATGTGGTATGGTCCAGATTTTTCCTGAGAGGTGAAGCGTGTGGAGGATAGAAGCCTGGCCTAGGAGTGAGAGCAGTCACCAGTGCTGGTCCCTGTTCCTGGGGACTTTGGGGACATGTTACTTATCTTAACCTCAGGTTCCTCATCTGTTTAAAAAAAAAAAAAAGGAAGAAGAAGAAGAAAAAGGAGGAGGAGGAGGAGGAGAAAATGAGACTATGAGCTTCAGATGGTTGGGGTGATACATCAGTCGTTTAAAGGGCTTGGCAAATGCCTGACAGAAAGGAAAAAAGAAACCTTTCAGAGAGATCCCAGCGCCACACAACACACGTGCGACATGAATAAGAGTTATAAAATATTAATGTCATCTCTTTCTGTCACTCCTTGAGCGAGTGGCTCAAACCCAGGTCCCTGTGCCTCACAAGCCCTGGCTTCCCCACCCCCTGCTGCTGCCACCCTGTTGTTTGGGGTGGGGGGGGGGCTTGGAGATGAGGACAGACTCCCCTTCCTCCATTCCTCAGGGCAGTATGATAGCAGAGGAGGTGTTTACCTCAGGAGTATTGATGTGAATGGTGAGCCACCAATAAAGCAGAATACTCAGTGTTTGTCTTGACTCCCAAACTTGGACTTTGAATTCTCTAGCAAGAGTTGTCACAGGCTTTGTTGGGAGAAAGGAGACATTTCCGAATTCCCAGCTTTCCCCTCAAGACGTCAAGGCCTCCCTCACGCAGCAGAGACAACAGAAATAGCCTCCCCCTGCATGGCAGGGGTCTCTGCTTTAGTCACTGATGATTCCCCCATCCCTACAAATGATTCGAGCCCTCGTGGGTGCTCGCCATGCTCTGTGGGAAGCAGAGAAATGGTGTTTTCTTTGGCGTAGATGGGCCGGATGCTGGCCTGCAAGGGCATTTCCCTCCAGCGGTGATGTTGGTGTAGAAAGCCTTCCCTTCCAACTTTTGTATCACCATGAACAGGACTGGAAGAGATTATGCTGAGTGAAATAAGTCAAGCAGAGAGAGTCAATTATCATATGGTTTTGCTTATTTGTGGAACATAAAGAGTAGCAGGGAGGACGTGGGGAGATGGAGAGGAGAAGGGAGTTGGGGGAAATTGGAGGGGGATATGAGCCATGAGGGACTGTGGACTCTGAGAAACTATCTGAGGGTTTTGGAGGGGCTGGGGGTGGGAGGTTGGGTGAGCCTGGTGGTGGGTATTAAGGAGGGCACGTATTGCATGGAGCACTGGGTGTGGTGCATAAACAATGAATTCTGGAACACTGAAAAGAAATTTAAAAAATAAATAAAAATTTAAAAAGAAAGAAAGAAAGAAAGCCTTCCTCCTCAGACAATAGAAAACGGGGAAGGGCTGGGAGGGTCCTCACTTGTCAGCCGAGGTGGGCAGGTGAGCTGGGAGCACTAGGGGAGGGGAGGATGGTGGGTTGCTCCAGTGGGCAGGGGGCCCTACAGGGATTTGCTCTGGCTGCAGGCCCACTAGCCTCCCCCCTGCCCCACCCCGTGCTAAAGCATGGAGGTCACAGAATGCAACAGAATCCCCTCACTGCCCTGGAGTCCTGGGGCTAGGGGGTGCTGCCAGAAATTTCTGGATCAGGGAGGCCAGGTGACACAAGGAAAGTTTTAAAGCCTGAACTGAACCATGTGCATTTCAGTTGCTACCGCACGGGATGGTTCTTTTGCCCCTTCCCTTCACGAAGGTGGCCAGGCCACAAGCCATCCTGATAAGCAAATAACAAGGTCTAGGAGCAGGTTTATAACTATCATACTTTCGAAGTAGCGATATAAGCATAAATGATATTTTGAGAAGCCCTTCGTGGCTTAATGGGCTGAGGAAATGTCTATTTTGGGGACAAAATCACACATTTTTGAGGGAAATGCTGAATGTCCGTTCAAAGACTAAGAAAAATAAAATTGTTATGTTCCCCTCTTTCTGCTCCCAGGGACCCCAGGTGAAGAACCCCATCCCCGAGGGCTGGTGACTGCCTTCCAGAGGATCTACTCGGAACCTCGAGCAGCCAGATTTGCCTTTTGAGAAGACGGGCAGCAGTGGGAAGAGCTACGAAGTAAGTGACAGGCGGCAGGAGGGGAGCAGCTCATCAGAGGGGACCCAGGACTCGGCATCAGGACACCAGGTGTAGATTCCTCAGGTGCTGCCCAGACCTACTGATTCGAATGCCCCATGTCAGTCCTGGGAATCTGCATTTTAAACAGAAGCCCCCGTGATTGATTTTCACCAATATCCTAGGATTTCCCTGGTGCCTTGTCCTGACCAGGGACTCAAGGTAGAGGGAAAGAGCCCTGGGAACGCTCCTCACATCTCCCGGGGCAGGTGGCATCATGGCTGGGAGGTGAGCTGGCAGCTCCCGGCCCCTCCAGGGCCCCTCCGTGTGTAAGTGATGCCTGAAACGTGAGGCCACACTACCTCTTTGCTGGGGAACCTGAGCGGAGGAGTGTGTGGACGGATTGAAGGGCTGGGAACTCCCCGCCTCTTGCCCGCCTCTCTCCCAACCTTCCCCCTCCTCGGGTTCAGTCTCTAACAAGCCCAGGAGCCCTGGCAGCTGGCGGGGCCCAGAAAGAGAGCCCAGCCACCATAAGGGAGGAAAGGCATCCCCGGTTGAAGGTGTGTGCAGACCAGCAAGCCGTGTGAGCAGTGCCGAGAGCCCAGCTGACCATGAGCCGGCAGCTGAAGGGCCGGGGGGAGGAAGGTGAGTGGTCCTCATCTCTGAGGGGAGCACCCATGGGGTTCCTGGGCAGCAGCAGAGGACCAGGCAAAGCAGAGGGGGACTCTCGAGGCACAGGGACTGGGCTTGAGTCCAGGGCCTGCCACTTGCTCACTGAGTGACCCCAGTCTGCTTACCCAGCCTCTCTTGGCCTCAGCGCCCATGCTGGGGTTGAGTGGCCGTGACGCTCAGAGCACACCGGGGCTTTCAGCCTCCTGCTCTCTTGGTTAAAATCACCTTTCCTCAGCAATCCCCGCAGCAGACTTCTCTGTCTGTCTGGGGCAGCAGGATGTGGGACTTTCTGACTTAATGTCTGCTGTGGGGTGTCAGAGCTACGTCAGGACTGGGGATGCTGGTTAGTAAAATAGTCAGGGTCAGGTCCTGGTCTGAGGCAGCAGCCCCCACCTGAGGGTTCCCACTGTGAAACAAGGGTGACGTGGCAGGGGGACTCCCAGAGGTCAGCCATCCCTCACGCACCATCTCTTCCAACAGACGGTGGAGCCAGAGGGCGGGCGAGGAGCGGCTCTCCGGGAACAGGTGAGGCGGGATGGTGCTTGAGGCGGTGTGTGTTTGTGAGATGGGGTGGTGTATTCCCGGTCCAGCCACCACCCAGAGTTCTCTTCCATCCTCCTTCCTCTCTCCCTTCTTCTGTCCCTCCCTCCCTCACATGTAACGAGCCCTGGGGGCGGGTGGTTCAACCTGAGGGGGAGGCCCAGAGAGGGCCTGCCCACAGCCCAGAGTTAGTGACACTGAGTTGAGCCTCAGGAAGCAGTGACCATTCATCAGCCTGGGGGGCAGGGAAGCTGGTAGGGCCAGGACTCACACCCAGGCCACAGGACTCCAGATGGCACACTCTTCACCTCCACAAAGCACCTGCAGGAGTGGGGCTAGGCCCCCTTCCCATTAGGAATGTGGCCATGGCTCTTCTGTGAGGCAGAGAGGGATTTACCTCTCTGAGGTAAAGTGGGGAGACCCCAGACAGTGGGCCCACTTGCTCCAGGAGGAGCTAGAGGAAGTCATATGCAGGAGACAAGACCCTCCACTGCCATGAGGTAGGCGGAAGCCATACCCACAGGTCAGGCCATCCTACACTTCAAGTCCTGAGACAGGATGGAGATAGGACGCCATTTTCTCCTTCTTGACTCACAGGCAGGGCCTGCACACCCACCAATAAGTGAGGAAGCAGACTCTCAGGAAAGAATGGACTTCCGAGATGGGGGTGGAAGAGAGTCCCCCTGGACAATTCCGAGGGGGAGGGACTTGTCCAGCCCCCACTCAGGCACACTGAGGTATGTGGAGGAGCTGACGAGGATCAGCCCTCCTCTGCCAAGCCGTTTCCTCTTGTCATCCACTGCTCCCCCACTGCCAGGGGCCTGAGTCCCTGCTGAGGCAGGTCTGTGACAGAGGGGGAGACCCAGGAGCAAGACTGGTGGAAAAGCCAGGATCCTGGGCAGGAAGAAGGCCCACAGGGAGGCACCCCTGGCATCTCAATACCCCCTCCTATCCCCAGAGCTGCCCCTCAGCCATGTCTGTCCTCCCCACCGCACCCACCATCCCGTCATTCTTTCCCTCCAGACATGGGGACAAACGTTCAAAAATGTGCCTGAGTGTGACTGGATGAGAAAACCCTTCCTCATGGGAGGGTTGGTGCTCTTGGTAACAGTGTCTAGACATAGGACGCTCAGATCTGGTTCTCCACATTCCATTCTCCTTGTAGTCCTCCAGTTGCTGTCCCTTCTGGACCCAACCTCTCTCCCCTCTGCCCCAGTCAAAGACGCTACTCTTGGGGGGTCACCTGTGGGCACATGGTCCTTTAAGCAGGACTGAAATGGAAAGTCATTCTGCCTAAAATACAAACCTTTTCTTCCTGAAATATGCCACTCACAGCCCCACCCTTAACAAAAGAAGAATTTTCACTTAGGGGTCCAGATAGTCAAGGAATACAGCAAAGTTAAATATTGGGAATCCACTAAATGAACTGAAACCCAATTACATAAAGATTTCCATTTTAAATCTCCTCTGGAGTCACCTCTGAGGGGACCTGATAGTGTATTCCTTCAGCTTATGGTCTACAAGGAGAAAAAAAAAAAAAAAGTCTGAGAATACAAAGTTATTTTCTCAAAATAATTACAATTTGTTATTCTACTAGTTGACAAAAAGGGTCAGAACTCTTCCTCCTTCCAGATCATTTGCTAAATGTACTTAACAGGTTAAAATCACCTAGTTGGAGGGTAAGCCAGATCCATTGGGCCTTCCAGCTTCTCCTCAGCCTATTTTCACCTTAGGTCATGTGCGTACGCATGAGGAGGCCTATGACGTGTGAGGGAGAGTGTGCTGGGCTTGGAGGTCTTCCTAATGGAGCAGCTGCTTTTCTGGCTCCTAAATTATTCATTACATGGAGTCCATGGAAAACTGGCTGCAAAGAAAAAAAAAAACTAAAAAAATAGCTCATTTTCTGTTGCTCTCCAAGTTCCATATGAATTGCGTTCAGATGGGAAATAAGATTAAAACGGAAATCACAGCGTATAAAAAATGCATGAACCCCCAACTTCTACCTACAGTGTTTGAAAGAACGCCTGGTACAGATCATTACCAAAAAGAAGACCATTTGTTAGCTGATTGAGAACACACAGTGCTCAGAATTAGACGCAGACAGATGTTGACATTCTTACCCAGTTCTTCCAAGCAATATGGTGTCAGTAGTGTATGCGGGCCTAGGAGATCCTTCTCCTTCACCTCTTGCACACACTCTTTGCTCTTCTGTCCTCTCTCTCAATTCTAGAACTTTCCTAGGGGTCACAGCAGCAGGGACACACACTTTCTCACACTTGCTCCTGGGTCTTTGGAGGGAGTGGATTTGTTTCTGTCTCCATCCCTCCTCCAAGATGGGGGCTGAAGCCTTCCAGAGCCATGGGGAAGAACATCTAGAGGACAAACCCACCTCTCATTAGCTGACACTGACCAGCTTCCTAACTTGGATGAGTTCTCATTATACTCAAATAATCCTGCTTTACATTTTCTGACTGAGACCAGGGCTGGTGTGGGCCAAGAAAACCTGTCCCCACCTCCCCACCCCCCACCCCACCACACACACACACACACAATCATCTCTCTTTCCATCCATAAACAGCACTCACTGCTTTTCAATGTGCTTGCGACCAGTTAGCTCAAGCAGTAATTGCCCCAATTAGAACCGAGACCCAGAGATTGTTAATGGTGGAGTCAGACCCTTGCTTGGTGTCCTTTTGTGCGTTCACAGTGGGTGAAGCAGCCACAGCAAACACACTCGCACTTGTTGGGGGCGGTGGGGGGCGTTTCTCTGCAGTGACTGGGAGCTGGTGTCCATGTTCCACGACAGCCTCTGCCGTGTTGTTAGCATGATCCTTGGGTGCAGACCACATCCTGCAAAACAGGCTGCACTATCACACCCTCACCCTCCAGATTTCAACCCAGCAGCCCCACCAGTATAGCTCTCTGGGCGACCTCCCCTTAGCACACTCCCCATCCCCAGCTACCGGATCCCACCTGAGACTCAGCTCTGCATTGTTCACCCCTATCTCCGACCTCTTGCATTTCCACTGGGGCCCCTCAATCCCCTGTTTCCTCTGCCTAGAATCCCCTCACCCTGCTAGCACCATCCTCCTCCCATTTTTCTCTTGGCAAACTCCTGTTCATCTTCAGCAATCAAAGTAAACATCTGTTCCAATTATACCCTGTCCCACTCTCTCTGTATTCCCATGGCTTTTTTTTTTCATCCACCATTTGTTCCCTCTTTTTAAAAACAAAAATATGTTTATCTGAGTTATTGTCAAAAACTGGCTTCCTAAGTATCATCAACCCATCTTATTGATAATACAAAGCTGCCTTGTTGCTTACAGCAGGCAAGGTCTCAGAAAGGGGAAGGTAAGGTCGGATTTTCTTGAAAATCGAGAGTTTGATTTAAGGCAGGACTTCCAAAGTGGGGGGCTTGACTGGGATTGGGTAAGAATTACTGTACAACAGTCCACAATAAACAGCAAGGCCAGGGTTTTGAGGCAAAGCATTCAAGGAAACTTAGGGTGCAAATTGTCTGTGATGCTTTCCATTGAAGAGCTAATGAGTCTTTGGGGAAATCCTGCAATGACCCGTCAAGCCACTTGCCTGGGCAGGAGACTCCTGGAAAAATAAAGTCATGCCAATGAAGACAGAGATATAGCACAAAGTCCATCTTAATGAAGACACGATGGTGTAGGTTGGGTTCTCCGTGTTTGGGATGAATGTGGGATAGATGGTTTCAGTTCTCAGTTGGTCTTTGTGGTCATTATTTAGCCCAGACTGAAGAATGCCAATCCAGTTAGGATTGAGGAATCCTAACTGAATGTCAGTTAGGATAACTGTTTGGAATTCCAGATTTCTGGGGGAAATTGTTTCAACCTGTGTGTGAAGTTTTCTAGCTCCTTCTTCTGGATGACCCTTTGCTGAATCATTTGACACACAGCAGCTGTACAACAGCATTGAAAACCTTGGAGATCACCCGTCTGAATGTTGGTACACAGACAAATGCGAAGAGGATTATGACCGGACTTTTTATGGTTCCGTTTTCCGCCAGGAGCCAAGAATGTCCAGACTAAATAAAAGAACAAAACTCCTGCCCAATCAGAAAAGTCCATAGAACCAAAGGTCAACATATATCTAAAGCAGCTCTGTTCTAGGGGCACCTGACTGGCTCAGTGAGAGGAACCTGGGACTCTTGATCCCAGGGTCATGAGTTTAAGCCCCACATTAGGTGTAGAGATTACTTAAATAAATAAAACTTGAAAAAATAAGGCAGCTCCATTCTAAGTCATCACCTGTCTAATTTCATAAACCTCTCAGGATATGTGTTCTTGATGGTATTGTCCACTTACCTGCTATTCTCTTAATCATAACATATAAGATTCACTTCACTCTCCAGACCTCTTGTAACGTGCAGAAATGCAAGTCCTGAATTTCACAGTTCTCCTAGAGTAGTTAGGGAATCAGGGCACACTTTTTCTCCTTCCATTAAACTGTCTATTTATCCTGTTTTCCTAAAGGACAAACTAATGGTCAAAATAGATCCTGGGAGATGTCACAGGCTATCCTGAGAATAGGTATCAACATATTAATGTTAATTAATTAGTATTAATTATTACTTTTTGCCAAAGTAATAATTTCCTGTCTGACTTGTGAGTAACTGTAGACTTCTGTACCAGATCCAATACCAGTCACTGGGGACCACAGTTTTGGCCAAAACACTCCTTTGCAAAGGAGTATTGTGAAGTAATGCTGTAATCTTTTGGCACTGTTCATCAAGAGTAGTTTGGTATAGTGAATTTTCTAGTATGGAGATCATTAGGTGGGACTAAAGGAAAAGAAGAGTAACATGTCTTACTTGTAGATCTGTGAAAGTGAGACGGTGTCCAAAAATATACCATAGGTTCCCTGATCTCCTCCCAAATTCTCTTTCGGTGAAAGTTCAAAGTTGTGACATCTCTGTCAATTTTTGACAAATACATCTCTGAAGTATTGCTGCAGAGAGTCAAGACCCTCCTAGGAAGTGATGGGAGTTTTAGATTTCTCACCAGCTGGCCTGCTGTGGAATTTCTCATCTAATACATCGCCCAAAGGTGGGGTCCAGTTACTCAGGAAACCAACTGATTTCTTACAAGAAACTGGAACCAAAGAAAGCTGACTGGGAAATAAGTACTTTAGTCAGTTCATGAATGAATTGTAACTGGGTATTGGATTCATACCAAGGAGGGATTAAGGATGAAAAGAGCAATATTAGAAATAGAGGCTTATTAGTAACACAATTAAAAATAACCTTAAGTAGGGGCGCCTGGGTGGCTCAGTGGGTTAAAGCCTCTGCCTTCGGCTCAGGCCATGATCCCAGGGTCCTGGAATTGAGCCCCGCATCGGGATCTCTGCTCAGCAGGGAGCCTGCTTCCCTTCCTCTCTCTCTGCCTGCCTCTCTGCCTAGTTGTGATCTCTGTCTGTCAAATAAGTAAATAAAAATCTTTATTTAAAAAAAGTAATCTTTAAAAAAATAAATAAATAACCTTAAGTTAGTGCAGGATAGAATTAGATTAAAGAATAGAAAACAGAAGAATACAGGTTACAAAGTGACAGTCTGTGGTCTTGTTCCAGTGGATTTTGAGCACAGTTTTCTATATCCAAAGACTGTCTGCTTTAACCCTCAAACCAAGGTCACCAGTAGGGATGGATGGTCTTCCGGTAATTTGAGGATGGTGATGTCTTTTCAGTTGAAGGACATGAATCCAAGAATCAATCCCTTTGACAGTTATACTACTGTGCTAGTTAGCAGTACCCACTAGAGTCCTTCCTGTCGGGGTTCCAAGACAGTCTGGTGGTTGAAGACAAAAACGCTGGTCTACAGTTGAGGTTTCAAGGAACTTTGAGGATACAACATGTAACATCCGTAAGTGAGAGAGACTTAAAATGGCAATGGTAACTTATTACCGATAACTTTCAAAAGTGAAACGTTATTCATAGCAATAGTGAAACTGACAAGGAAATTTGGTCATTCCTATAGGATGCAAAACAAATGTTAATAAGGCAATCTGAAAGTTTTGGGCAAAATGCTTTTAATGATTAAACGTGTTTTTACAGACAAGGAACATTATCTCTGACTTACAAAGATGGTTTAGCCTAGTCTTTATGGAGAAAAATATCTTGAGGTATAATGTATAATTAGATAAAGATATATATGCAATATAACAAGAATATAACAAACATATAAGTAAAAGAGATCAAGAATATTAAATAAAGAGATTCAGTGAGTCCAGAGTAGGTCCTAAGCATGTGTGGTTTTTTTGAGAGAAAGAGTGAGCGAGGGGAGGGGCAGAGGGAGAGAGAGAGAGAGGTTCTCAAAGAGGCTTTATGCTCAGTGCAGAGGCTGACATGGGGCTCAATCCCAGGACCCCAAGATCATGACCTGAGCCAAAATCAAGAGTCACACACTAAACCGACTGAGCCACCCAGGCTCCTCTAAGCATGTATATTTTAATAAAACTCCATAGGTAAATCTGATCAGTATTTCCAGCTGAAAAGCACTGGCCTAAAAGATGCCAGATTCAAATTAAAGACTTGATACCAAGTAAACATTTTAAATGATAACTGAACTTTGATTATTACGCTGTTGCCTAACGTTAGGCAAAGCACCTTCAGGACTCTGATTAATGGAAACAAGTCATGGACAGCAAGGGCCATGACAAATTTCTAGGAACTGCCCACAGAGCATTCAGTTGCTGAAATATTTAAACATTCAACCTAAACCAACTTAACCTAGAAAAGGCTGAGCCTCTCTTCTGATTTGACAGCTCTTCTCATGAAACTCCAACAGTAACATCAAATAATCCTGATTGTTTCTGGCACCTCTCTTTTTCATAAGGTGGAAGAGGAAGTTTTTGTGATTTTCCAGGACCTTTGGGAAATCTCAAAGATAGTTTTAGACACAAAAGATATCCTAAAAGTTATTTTACTTCATTTTACACTAAGGAGTCAGTCTTGGGAAGAAGAAATCAAAAGTTGTCAGATATGAACACTTAAGATCATGGGGGGACACATGGGTGTCTCCATCGGTTATATGTCTGCCTTTGGCTCAGGTCATGATCTCAGGGTCCTGGGAATAAGTCCTGCATTGGGCTCCTTACTCAGAAGGGAGCCTGCTCTCCCCCTGCTTATGCTCTCTCTCTCTCTCTTTCTCTGTGTCAAATAAATAAATAAAGTTTAAAAAAAAAAGTTAAAAAAAAAAGATAGGATTGTGGGTGCCTTAGAAACAATATTATATTTGCCTACTCATTTGTTTTATAGGCCAGAATGTAGTCTGTCTTGGTGAATGTTCCATGCGGGCTCAAGAAGAAGGTGTATTCTGTTGTGGTTGGATTAAGTGTTCTAGAAACATCAATTAGATTCAGTTGCTTGACGGTGCTGTTCCGTTTAACTATGTCCTTATTGACTTTGTGCCTGCTGGATCTCTTGATTAGTGACAGAGGGGGCTGGACTCTCCAGCTGTAATCATGGATTTGCCCATTTCTCCCTGCAGTTCTACCAGTTTTCGATGTTCTGTTGTTAGACGTATGCATATTAAGAAATGTTATGCCTTTCTGGAGAACTGATCTCTTTAACATTATGCAATGTGATGCTCTACGTTTTCCGTGATAATTTTCCCTGCTCTAAAATCTGCTTCGTCTGAAATTAGTACAGTTACTCCAGCTTTCTTTTGGTTCGTGTTAGCATGGCATAGTCTCCTACACCCTTTCCCTTGTAATCTGAATTTTTCTTCCTATTTAAAGTGGATTTCTTGTAGACAGTTTCTTGTTGGGCCTTTTTTGCTATCGACTCTGACAATCTCTTTCTTTAACTGGTTTAGTTAGACCATTGCTGTTAAAGTGATTGTTAATATAGTTGGATTAATATTTGCCATAGTTGATGCTGTTTTCTAATCATTGCCCTTGTTCTTTGTTCCTATTTTTGTCTTCCACTCTCCTACCTCTTGTGGTTTTGACTGAGCATTTCATATGATTCCAGCTTTTTAGCATATCAGTTATAGTTCTTTTTTTTTTTTCACTTTTCTTAGTGGTTTCACTAGAGTTCGCAGTATCGGTTTACAATTAATCCAAGTCCACTTCCAAAGAACACCAGGCCACTCCATGGGTAATGCAAGTGCATTAAAACAGCGTGTTCCCAGTTCCTCCTCCATGGCCCTTGAACACCACTGCCATTCATTTCACTTTTCCATAAGCTACAGTCATCCAATACATTGTTGCTAGCGTTATTTTAAACAAACTCTTATCTGTTGGATCAGTTAAGAATAAGATCTCAGGATGCCTGAGTGGCTCAGTCTGTTAAGCATCTGCTTCGGTCATGATCCAAGGGTCCTGGGATGAAGTACAACATGGGGCTCTTTGTGCAGCTGGGAGCTTGCCTCTCCCTCTGCCTCTCCCCCTGCTTGTGCTCTTTCTCTCTCACTGTCTCTTTCTATTAAATAAATAAATAAATAAATAAATAAATATCTTTAAAAAAAAAAAAAGAAAAGAAGAGGAAGAAGAAGTTCTCAGATCTCAGCTTAAAAGTTTCTTCCTTTTGGGGCGCCTGGGTGGCTCAGTTGGTCAAGCATCTGACATTTGATTTCAGCTCAGGTCATGATCTCAGGGTGGTGAGATCAAGCCTTGCCACATCGGGCATGGAGCCTGCTTAAGAGTCTCTCTCTCCCTCTCCCTCTGCCCCTCCCCCTGCCTTGCTTGAAGTCTGGGTCAAGCCCACCCTTGTGCTTCTTGAATCATAGAATTGATCACATTGCCTCTCCACTAACTCAAAATGTGCTGAGGGACAGAATCTTTTCAGTCTCATTTGCTGCTCTAGCCTCCGTAGCATCTAATCAATGATCAATAAATGTTTTGGTTTGGGTGAGTGAATTAGCGAATAAAAGGCCTTTGAGTTCTTGGCCAGCTCAATTGGCCAGGCAGCCAGGCACCTTGTCCACATGAATGTGTCACCAGTATCCTAGTTTGAAACCCAGAAAGAGAACTTGGAGCAGTTTCTCCCTGAACCTCAATGCAAATCCCATTCACAAATCTAGCACACTCCAGCTTCCATCACACTTGGACAGATGTTATCTCGGTTGGATTTCCCTACCACACTTTGAGATAGGTGCCTATGGACCAGTCCAGTTCCCTGGAAGCAGAGCCTGAGATAGGGATTCTTGAGCATATAATTTTATCAAGGGTGGCTCTCCGGAGGTAAGAAGTGAGGGAAGGAAGTAGGGCAGAGAAGGACAAGAGAAACAAGGATGTGGCCCAGGTGGAGTCTAGCCAAGGCCTGATCCTGCAGGAAGCGCGAGAGCATGAATGAGCCACAGACTTGCCCAGCCTTGACTTACACACTGGATTTTGTGCCTCTGTATCAGTTAGTAATTAGTTATGGGCTGACTTAAGGAGAGGAGTGGACTGTAAATTTCCAGGCATTTTCCAGCAAGATGGTTCCCATCAACCAAGAAGGGAGAACCTGTGAGCTGTTAGAGCCACCACACACGGCAGCTAGGGGAGGACCCAGTGACCAGGTAATGGGAATCTGGGTAGACCACCACCGGCACTTACTAGATTACCTACAAGAAAGCTGACTCTGAAACAATAAGCAACCTGCCCAGAGTTACCCAGACAAAAACCATCAGAACCAGACGTCAAGCCCAGACGTCCAGACTCTGAATCCCCAGATCCAGCCCCACTTACCATGGACTAATTCTGGTTGCTGTTTGACAGGCTGGCTTGCTTCTCAGAGTATAAAATCTCAAGGGCCAGAGAAGCAGAGAGGAAAGGTCTCTGGGGCCTCCATATTGAACGCACAACTTTGAGGGGCTGGATAAGGAGGAGGGTAGAGTTGAGAATTTGGGAATCTGGAACTCCACCTTCCCAGAGTCTATAGCTGCTGCTGGGAATGGCAGGTGGCAAACTTCTCCTCTGCTTTGCCCCAAGTTGGGCCTTTGGCAATGCAGCTGGGGATATCTGCCTGCCCATGGCGGAAAAGGCTGGATGGGGGCCCATGTGGGCAATGGGAACAAGTGCCCTACAGAAGACGGTTTCTAGGCACTGTCCACTCGGACACAGGGGCTCAGAGCACAAGAGTGGCAAGGCAGGCTGGAGACAGGAGGGGAGGGAGCCTTTGCTGAGTATTTCCCACTGGCCAGAACTTTTACTCCTGTTTTTAATTAGCACCCTGCCCCCAATCAAGAAAGGAAATGGGAGCTCCTAGAGCCATTATACAGATGAGGAAACTGAGGTGCAGAAAAGCAGAAAAGAGAAACTGAGGTGCATCTTTTACAGAGATAAAAGAGGGTAGAAATGATCTTTTCAGGCAAACCAGTCTAGCTCGAAACCTGTGTTTTTCCTATAGGCAAAAAATATTTTATTTCTGGGTAAAAGTATCAGGGTAATGACATCTGTCCTCAGACGTCAGTCACTGTCCTGTGTTCATTAAGAAGCTAATAGGGTAAGGATGAACATCGCCCATGTTAGAGATGAGCAGAGACTCAGAGAGGTCAAGTGACTTGCTCAAAGACACCCAGCTAGTAAGTGGGAGAGAGGTTGGCTATTAATACCAGAACTGTATGATAATTTCCCAGCATTTGATTTGTAAATGCTTATACAAAGAGTTGTAGTTAGCATAGTCGTTGGGCAAACTGTTGAGGAGATTTCATACTGTCGATTCCGTTCAGCCAGGCCGTTTGTCAATGCCTCAAAGTCATATCAATGCTCAAAGTCATGGTTTACACACACACACACACACACACACTCTCTCTCTCTCTCAAACGCAAGAGGAGCTCATCAGGCAGCAGCCCCTGGACAAAGGAACCCACCCAGCCCTTCCTGTGCCAGTGGTCCTGCCTTGCCAAACAGAGACCCATGCTTGGCTGGCCCCGGGGGTCAGGAGATGACTCAGTTCTGACCCCGAGGAGCTACACCCAAAAAGAGGAAAGGCATGTGCCTAGGTTTCTACCTAAGGTTAAGGCAAGAGTGTGGAAATGCCAGCTGGTCAGAAGAGGGAGACATTAATTCTCATCCCAAACCAGAGTTTCTGGAAGAGGTGGCCTTTGGAGCTAATAAGCTCCAGAAAGCATCTTGGACATCTGATTCCTCACAGGCTGGGGCACTTTCCTGCAGTGGAGGCCAGTGAGGCCAGAACTGTCCATTTCCTCTCCCTGCAGGTGACAGGTCCGGGAGGAGACCCTCAAGGAAGCAGGCTCCCAGAGCTGAGGGTGCTACAGCAGGCAGGCGTGGAGCTCAACCTGGCCAGAAGGAGCGGGCTGGGGGCAGCCCAAGGCCGGGGTCGCCCCGCAGGAAGCAGGCAGAGCGCAGGAGACACGGAGAAGAGCTGGGGGAACAGGGGCGGAGCTCCACAGAGAGGACCTGTGAAGGGAGGAGGAAGAGAGATGGGAGGGCTTCCCTCAAGGAGCAGAGAGCTCCCCCAAAGAAGGAAAAGGAGGTGCCAAGAAAGGAGGAGATGTGGAAGCGGCCAAAGAAACACAGGTATGTTGTGATTCTGATTCAGGTGCATTTTTTGACTGGCACCCTCCTCTCCTTTGGCCCTTCACCCCGCCCTGATGAAGGGCTGAGGTCCTCTCCATCGGTATAGGAGGGCTGCTTCTGTTCGTCCCTGCCTTGTCCACTGCCCTGCCTTCCCCATCTGGGGCAGAAATGGGATGAGGGTCTTGGTCATTCCAGGCAGATTGGCCCCTGGGCACTCACAGAGCCAATGCCCCCTGTCTGGCAGGTGTGAGTGGAAGCACTGGCATGGGTGGGGAGGGTGGGGGTGTGTGACATGGCAGCCAGGTGGGACAAGATCCCAAGTCTCCTGAATTTCAGCTGGTGACTCACCACAGCTCCGGAAGAGGCACTGAGAGAAACTAACAAAATTGGATGCAGCAGTCATCATAGGACTTAAGCACGCCATCTCCCCAGTCTGGACCTGTGTCCTCTTCTGTGATGTGTGGCATTGATCTAGAGGACCGTCGGGGATTCCAACAGCCCTGAAACTTGGGATTTGGAGGGAGGGGGTATTTGTTTTGTTTCCTTTGTCTCATTAGCACTGGCACACGGGGGTCTGTGGACTAAGCCAGCTTATAGAATCAGCAAGTCAGGATTTGGTCCATTCTTTGCTATAAATTTTGATGGAACATCAACTTTTCCTGTCCTTCTTTGACATTACTCACTTCTTGGGATGTTTTAAGAATCCCTCTTGATAATGGCTGGGGAGGCTTTCGAAATAGTTGAAGGAATCGGGGTTATGGTAAAAATGGTGTTCCTTCCCACAGGGCTCTAGGCTCTTCCACCGGACCTCTCCGCCTTTACAGAGGGAACTGGGACCCTCAAAAGAGCCCACTGATTTCTTGTCACCATGCCAGCCATTCCTGGCTTGATTGGGGCTTTTTTCTACAGTCTAATGGTCTTTGGACATCAACTAAAGGGGTAAAGGTGCCCTTAGCAATTGAAAGAGAATTTAAAGCACGCAGATTGGGCCCTGGAGTATCCTGAACTTTACAGGGAGGCTGCCCTCCCCCTACCCGGAAACAGACCCCCAGTGTCTGGATGGCAGATGCAAAGTAAGGGGTACAGACGGGGGCTCATTCATGTCATTCTCAGCTAAGTGCTGCGACAGGTATAGAGAGATGGAAAAGACTCAGTCCTGTTTCCCAGGTGCTGACAGTCTGGCGGGGGAGAGAGGCCTTGGGCAGCAGTCATCACAAGACAAGGCAGAAAGCAATAGGATCTGAGAAAGGATTTAACGAAATGCCTTCCTGGGGGGTGCTGGGACATCAGGGTTTCTCCATGGAAAAGGTAAGCTTTTCGGCCGGTCATGGAAGCCCAGGTGACATTTGAACAAGAAATGACTGAAGCCCCCCCACCCCCAGGTTAAGGGAACCCCTGTGGAAAAACTCAAAGGCAGGTAATCATGGGGTGTGCCTGAGGTGTGACAAGACACTCCTGTGCCCGAGTGTTCCCAGAAGTGAAGTGTCGGCCCCTCCTCTCACCTCTGTCCTCTTCTGAGCTCCTCAGAAATTAAGACTCATAGGGGCTCCTGTAAATTGTTCTCTAAGTCGAGCCCACATCCTGGTGTTTCCATTTATGGAACTTGCTAAGAAGCAGCTGGGGCATAGCCTTTTCCTGTGTGCCCCTCACCTCGGGGTGGTGGGGGGGCTGCTGTCCCTCCCAGAGTCACCGTGTCTGCGAGTGAAGGATGGCGTGAGAAGCACACACAAGAACTAGGATTTTGTGGCAGCTGAACACATCATCTTGTCTGTGAGATGCTGAGGCTCCTCACGTGGGGAGAAGGGTTCCTCACCTGGGGAGAAGGATTCCGGCTGGATGCTCCCTCCCCTTGTGCTGTCCAGTACCATCCCTGTCAGCCCCGTGCTGAGCCCTTGAACTGTGGCCCACGCAGACCAAGACACTGAATTTCTAATTTCCTTTCATTCTAATTCAGTGTTATTACTACCGAGTTAACACAAGAGTTAGTGAATTTACTTAACCTGGAGAGACAGCTGTAGCTTTGAAATCAATTTAACTTTGAAGCCGGCGCATTTCAAATCTCTAAAAAATAAAAGGCAAACTGCTTTTGTCAATGCAGATGCAAATGTCAAAGGGAAATGGCATTTGGCTACTGGAGTCATTTGTTGGGAAACTTCTAAGTATGTCTGAAACAGCCTGGGTATGTAAATCTACCTTTTCAACGACAAATTTTCTGAAATCCACATACGGATGAAATATGTTCAAGGAAAATTTAATGTCTGAATTGATATGCACAGCAGTTGTGGGATGAACACCAGATTTTGAAGACAATACAAGAAGAATATAAAATTTCTCATTAATAATTTTTTATATTGGTTACATGTTAAAATAATAATTTTTGACATATGGGAGTCAATGAAATGTATTATTAAAACTAGCTTGCCCACCTCTTTTTGCCATTTTTTTTTTAGAGATTTTACTTATTTATTTGAGAGAGAGAGAGAGAGTGAGAAAGAGTGAGCATGAGCAGGATGAGAGGCAGAGGGAGAAGCAGACTCCCTGTTGAGCAGGGAGCTGGATGGGGAGCTCAATCCCATGGACTCTGGGACCATGACCTGAGCCAAAGGCAGATGCTGAACAAATGAGCCCCCCAGGCGCCCCTTGCCATTTTAGTATGGTTCCTAGAAAATTTAAAATTATAACACGTGGCTCAGGTTACGTTTCTGTTGAGCAGCACTGTGCTCGAGTGTGGTGGGTGGGGAGGACTCAGAGAAATGGAGTCGGGGGAGGCAACCCTCCTGGTGTTTTGGGCTACAGGACAGAGCGTGGCCTCTTCTGATGGGCGGTGGGAGTCACTGAGGGCTTCTGTGCAGGCGCAGTCCTCTGAGGGGTGATCAGCGCTGGGAAGGCCAGGGAACACAGCCCACTTGCCTTGCCTGTGGGTTCCTCTCTGTTCCACAGAGCACCTGAAGACACTTGCCAACTTTTCACTCTCCCCTGCTCTGCCCCGGCTCTGCCTTCCAGATCACCCTCCTTGGCCTCCCGTGCCTCTGGAGTGGAGTCTCTCTCAGAGGAGGAACTGGCCCGGATCCTGGAGCAGGTGGAAGACAAGAAGAAGCTCATCGCCACCATGCGGAACAAGCCCTGGCCCATGGCGAAAAAGCTCAGAGAGCTCAGGTGAGCGAGGGGTGGTCAACCGGGGCCTCTGGAAGTCCAAAGGGTGCAAGTCCTTCCCATGGGCCCCAAACCCTTTCCCCCTGTCGGCCGCAAGAGGACTTGAGAGGAAGTGGGATTCACTCTCCCACTCTGCTTTGGTCCCTCCGCTCCCCAGCACAAGCACAGTGCCTGAGTGGGGTCTGTTAGAGACCAGACAAACAGGAGTCGTTACTGCTAACGGAGGGCCTGCGGTTGGCCAGCACCAAGCAGGATCTGGGGGGCAAGATGAGGATCATGGTGCTCTGGCCTAGAGCCAACCCTGCCACTCTGCCTGATGTCTCTTCTGTCCCGTACCCCTTCACCTTCATGGCGAAGGTTCCTGAGCCTTCCTCACAACCCAACACAGACATGCCTTCACTGGGGGGCTCTCTGTGACCCTCCTCTGTCTCTGCAAGGTCAGAACTCCCTTTGTGTTCCTTAGGCACCCAGAACCTCTCCAGGTGTAGCACACTCCCACTTACGTGTGGGGAGCAGGGACTGGGTCTGTCTCAGCTACTCCTGCAGCCTGAGGGCCTGACCCCGGGTCAAGCTCACCAGCATGCTCCATGAATATTGTTCCAGCCTCCTCAGGCCCCAGCCCCTGACTCCTGTTTCCAGCTGGCCCTTCTCTGGCTTCCATACAAAGGCCAGCACGCCACACACGTTATGAGCCTCATGTCTCATAAGGGCGAGAGTCACATTGCTTAACTTCTGGTTTTCTACTTAAAAAAAAAAAAAACAACCATCCAACATTACCATTTCCCCCCACAAGTACTCTCTTGGCTTTTCTGCTGCAGGGCTGGGCAGGGAATGCTCCCTCTCCCCTTCCCTCTTTGTGAAGCCCTTCTCCCTGGCTCCTCTCACACGTGCATTTCCCAGCGGCTCAAGTCAAATGCCTCATCCTCTATTGGGTAGAACAATCTGGCAGCTGTATTTGGACACATTGTATTTGGACACATTGGGATTCACGGTTTGCCCCTCCGAGAGGCACCGCCCAGATGCTAGTTGCACAAACACAGGTCGGGCTTCTGGTGAGCAGAGCTTACTCCATGCCAGCAAATGACCACATTGTGTCCTACACAGTTGCGGGAAGAAAGGTGTCCCTGCGGTGCCCACCAGCCAGTGTGTCCCAACAGGACCTCTGGGGATGATGGGAGTGCTCTAAATCCGTACCAATACTTCTGCCGCCAGCTACAGGTGGCCAGTAAGCTCTTGGAGAGTAGCGAGTGTGACTGAGACACGGATTTGGGGGTTTTATTTTAATTTATTTAAATTAAATCATCCCCTGTGGCTGGTGGCTACAGTTCCAGTGGCAGGGACAGCTCTCAGCGGTGGCTGTCTTCCCACTTAGCCTCTTTTCCTGACTCTTCTCCCTAGTCCCTCAGGGCCAGGTTCTTCTTCCTGCAGGGGGGCACAGAACAGCCATCTGTCACCCTCACAGGACCTCACCCCCACTCAGGTGTCACCTGAACACATCTTTTATTAACAGTGGAAAAAGAGCAACCGAGGTGCTTATGGAAATGAGATCTCCAGGCAGCTGGAAGTCACGGGGACTGGGAGATTTCCTGAGGGCTGTATAGCTGCCTAGAGGAGAAGTGTGACATCTCCTCCAGCCAGAGGGCAGAGCTTCTGCTCTTGGGATGGGTGACAAATGGCTAAAGCCTGGGGAGTCCAACAGGCCCATGTGTTTCTCCTTGGAGCAGGGATCTTCAGCCAATGCTGGCCTTCTTCCCTCTTCCCTCTCCCAAGACTCCTTATCTCAGGCTCAAGTCCAAGGCCAGAGAGCCTCTGAGTCCCCAAGCAAGCTGGTGCCTCTGCCTTGCTCTTTGCTTTCTGCCAGCCCACCTGGCTAATTCCCACATATCCTGTAAGACTGGGGCCAAGTGTCCCCTCTGCAGGGACACTCCCATCCTTTCTCAGCAGTAATGAAGAGTTCCTACCCAGTCTTGAATGCCAAAAGGGGCCAAATGAGGAGCATGGACTGCCATCTGGAAGGAACCAGACAGTATCCTTTCCTTTTCACCCACTAAAGTCAGAGCATGCCTGTTAAAGCAGAAGATTTAAACAAGATCCAGAGTTTTATAATATCCAAAGTGTCCAGGCTTCAACTGAAAATCACTCATCATACCAAGAACTAGGATGATCTCAAGCTGAATGATAAAAGACAACTAAAGATGCTAACACCAAGATGACATAGATGCTACAATTAGCTGGCAAAATTTTTAAAGAAACCACCAGAAAAGTGTTTCACTGAGCAATTATGAGGACATGAAACTAATGAAGAAGTAGAAAATCTAAGAAAAGAAATAGAAGATGTAAAGAAAAACAACTAGAAATTTTAGAATTAAAAAATAGAACAACTGAAAATTTTTAAAAAATGAATGAGTGGTCTCAACAGCAGAATGGAGAACACAAAGAATCAATGAAATTGAAGGTAGAACAAGAGAAATTACCCAATCTAAACAATACAGAGAAAATAATCTGGGGGGGAAAAATGAACAGAACCTCAGGGACATGTGGGACTACAATAAATGTTCTAACATTAGTGTTTCTTCCATATCCCTTGCCCTGGGTATGAGAGGGTCAGGGGGACGAGTCCCAGAAAAGAGAAGAGAGAGGGTGGGGCTGAAAAAAACCTTCAAAGAAATAATGACTAAAAATTTTAAATTTGGCAAAACTTACAGACTCAAGAAAATGAAAGAAACCCTACATGGAATGAACCCAAAGTAATCCATGTCAAGACACATCATAGTCAAACTTCTTACCAGCAGTCAGAGAGAAACAATGCATTACCTATAGGGGAAAACAATTAGAATGAAAGCAAATTTCTTATCAGAAGCCCTGGAGGACAGAGGAAGGTGACACAATTTTTCAAGTGCTAAATAAAAGAATTGTCAGCCCAGAATTCTATAGCCAGCAAAAATATCCTTTAAGAAGAAGAAGAAGAAATTGGGACACCTGACTTTGCTCAAGTTGTGATCTGAGGGTCCTGGGATCAAGCCCTGCATCGAGCCCCAGATTCAGTGGTGAATCTGCTTACCCTCCACCCCTCCCCCTGCTCATGTTCTCTCTCTCTCTCTCTCTCTCAAATAAATAAATAAAATATTTTTTTAAAGTAAAAAGAAATCAAGACATTCTCAGATGAAGGAAACATAAAAGAATTTGTTACCAGCAAACCAACCCTAAAAGAATGGCTAAATTCTCTAAATAAAAAAGAAATGATAAAACAAAGACTCTTGGAACATCAGGAAGGAAGAACATGGTAAGAGCTAAAATATTGGAAACTGTCATAGATTTTCCTTCTCCCCATGAGTATTTAAAATTATGTTTAACAGTTGAAGAAAAAATTATAACATTTAATGTGGTTCTCAATGAATGTAGAGAAAATATTTAAGACAATTATAAATGAGAGGATAAAGGCACATAAGGAACACACACACATCTTACATTACATATTACATTATATAGTAATATGTTGTAATACTTAGAGCAACTACTGAAAAGACCATACAAAGAGATAACACTGAAAAGTATCACAGATAAACCAAAATGGAATCCTAAAAAATGTTGAAGTAACTTGCAGGAAAAAGGATTATAGAAATGAAAAACAGAAAGAATAAACAAACAAAAGTAAAACAGTAGGTTTAAATCTTTTTTTTAAAGATTTTATTTATTAATTTGACAGAGAGATAGAGATCACAAGTAGGCAGAGAGGCAGGCAGAGAGAGAGAGGGAAGCAGGCTCCCTGCTGAGCAGAAAGCCCGATGCAGGGCTCGTTCCCGGACCCTGAGATCGTGACCTGAGCCAAAGGTAGAGGTTTAACCCACTGAGCCTCCCACGCGCCCCATTAGGTTTAAATCTTAACATATCAATAACTACATTAAATGTAAGTTGTCTAATTATACCAGTTAAAAGACAGACTGGCAGAGTAATTTTAAAAATGACTTAACTGCATACAGTCTGTAAGAAACTCACTTTTTTTTTTTTTTAAGATTTTATTTATTTATTTGACAGAGATAGACACAGAGAAAGAGGGAACACAAGCAGGGGAAATGGGAGAGGGAGAAGTAGGCTCCCCACTGAGGAAGGAGCCTGATGCAGGGCTCGATCCCAGGACCCTGGGATCATGACCTGAGCTGAAGGCAGACACCTAACCAACTGAGCCACCCAGGCATCCCAAGAAATTCGCTTTAAATATGATGATTTATATAGGTTGAGAGTATAAAGATGACGAAAAAATATATGCCATGCAAATGTTAACCAAAATAAAGTAGTAGATGGGGCAGTGTAAATATCAAATAAAGTCAACTTCAGAGTAAAGGAAATTAACAGGGACAGAAAGGAATATTATAGAGTGATAAAAGTGTCAGTCCATTAAGACGAAAACATAGCAAACCTAAATGTGTGAGCACCAAGTGGTTTGGGTTCTGCAGTGTAGTATCTAGGGATGTGTAAACTTAGCAGTTTAAAATAGTAATGAAGATGTACTGCCTTCTATGGGCCAGGAGTTCAGGAGCAGCTTAACTGGGCAGTTCCATCTTGGAGTCTCTCATAAGGTTGGGTCAGGATGTTGGGCAGGGCTACTGTCATTTGAAGGCTTGACTGGGGCTGGTGGTTGTGAGAAATAGGTCTCAGTTTCTCTCCATAGGCTGCTTGAATTTTCTCAAGACATGGCAGCTGGCTTGCCTCAGAAGAGGAGGAGGTCACAATTACCCTTTATTGTCCTAGTCTCAGAAGTCATAAATAGTCACTTCTACCACTTTCTGTTCATTGGAGACAAGACACTAAGTCTGGCCCACATTCCAGGGGAGGAGAATTCAGTTCTCCATTTTATTTATTTATTTATTTATTTATTTTAAGATTTTATTTATTTATTTGAGAGAGAGAGAGTGTGTGCAAGGGAGGAGCAGAGGGAGAAGGACAAGCAGACTCCACACTGAGTGAGAAGCCTGATACGGGGCTTAGCCTCACCACCCGGAGATCATGACCTGATCCAAAATCTAAAGTCGGACATTTAACCAATTGAGAGCCCCAGGAACCCCTAGTTCTCCATTTTAAAGGGAAGAATAATAATTTGCTACCATATTTTAAACCACCACCCATGGAAGCCAGGCATGCTTGTTAACCTCCACTGCCCTTGGACACAGATCCTCACCTGGCCCATCCAAATTTCTACTTAGCGTGAGCTCAGCATTTATTTGATTCTTGTCTCCACAACTAAAAATGGAAATTGCACAGGGACAAAGGGAGGCCCCAAACCAGCATGGCCCAGACCACCTTCAACCTCTGGCCATCCCCAGCCCCTAGCTACTTCCTTTTGACCATCAGGGCTTCCCTCCTACTTCCTTGAGATCCACACCCCTAAACTCTTCCTCAAAACAACAGATACCTCCTCTCTTTGCCTTTTCACTGCATTTACCACATATCATCTGGTCTGAGGAAAAAAGGGAGACAAGTTTGCGGGAAGTTCCCAACTTCAAAGGACACTTGGTGACAAGGAAGGGACAGAAGTAAGATTTGCAACAATCAAGAAGTACAGGGCAGGAGCCAATGTTTCTATAAACCAAATCCTCTCTGGTAAGGAAGAACGGGACAGTCTGGATTATAGGTAACGTGTTTAAAAAGGAGTTTTCTGCAAAACGTTAGTTGTTACTATTTATGTACCTTCACTATATCCAGAAAAGCTCGCTGTGTCCACCAAAATTCTTAAACTAGGTGGGCTCTTCATAGTGAACAATCCCTGGAGTTTGCACCCTCTTCTGGGCATGGCCTTCTGATCTCCTGAGCACTGTCTGGGGGTCTAGACACAGAGTTTGGATCTCAAGGAGAGAAGTATTTGCTGCTGGGCCCAACAGCTCAGGAACATGAGCTGGCTCTTACTTTGGGAAGTTTCACTTGAAGTCCCCAAATCTTAAAAGCTGGCACATTTAAGGATTTATTTATTTATTCTAGAGCGAGAGACTGCGAAGAAGGGCAGAAGGAGAAAATCTCCAAGCAGACTCCCCACTGAACATGGAGTCCAACCAGTTGGGGCTTGATCCCATGGCCCACGAGATCATGACTTGAGTCGGAAGCTCGACTGATGGAGCCACCCAGGCGCCCCCAAAGCTGGTGCATTTAAACTCACAAACTCCAAGTGCTTAGGAGCCTCTGCCCACTTGTCAAATACAGGAAGAGAACAAAAATACAAATTTCATGAAAACATGTTTTTGTGTTGTGCCTAGTTGGTAGCCACAGATAGCTAACTGCCAGGACATGTCCTGCCTGGGGGGAAACAGGGAGCTGATCCCATTAAGGAGCCTTAATCCCCTACAGACCAGCTTTTAACCCTGGGGCTCGGGAGCTAGACAGTCAGCCTCATTAATATGGAGAAAACGGAATAAAACCAGCTTCAGGATTAACCAGAGGTTAGAATGTGACTTTGGCTTTTGATCTGCCTGCAGTCGCTCTTTGGAGGTGGGATAGGGATTGCGTAGCATACAGGGAGGGCTGTAGCAATAGCCCCCAAACACACAGCTCCACGACGCCTTCCCCACCCAGCCCCGGGGCCACCCTGAAATGGACTTCATTCGTCATCCATTTGTGGTGCTCTATCCAGGGGCTGATGAAAAACTGGCTTTCTGGGGTCTGCGAAGGAGGGGGCCTGATTTGCAGCATTTGCTGATTTCCACTGTCTAAATACTCCCACTGTGGCCAATTTCAAGCTACCAACAGTTTAACAGCCAGGTGGCCAAGTTCCTGAATATTTAACATCCGGTTCTCAGGAGCGGTTCTCACCGGCCCCAGCACACCCCCCAGAATACCTAATAGACAAACTGATCCATGTTGTTCTCATCCAACCTTCCTGGGTTATGCAGTCCCTCATTCAACATTCATGCAGTCCACAAATCTCTTGAATGTTGTATTCATTCTCCTTTTCTTTACCGAAGTATAACTGACATATAAAATTATATTCATTTCAGGTGTGCATGATTCGACATAAGCATACACCATGCAACGCTCGCCCCTATAACCCTAGCTACCATCTGTCACCATACAATGTTATTAGTATTATTGGCTATCTTCCCTAGGCTGTACTTTGCCTCCCCATGACTTAGTTATTTTATAACTGGAATTTTTTTTAATTTAATTTTATTTTTTTCAGTGTTCCAAGATTCATTGTTTATGTACCACACCCAGTACTCCATGCAATACGTGCCCTCCTTAATACCCACCAGCAGGCTCACCCAACCCCCACCTCCTCCCCTCCAAAACCCTCAGTTTGTTTCTCAGAGTCCACAGTCTCTCGTGCTTTGTCTCCCCCTCTGATTGCCCCCAACTCACTTTTCCTTTCCTTCTCCTAATGTCCTCCACATTACTCCCTATGCTCCACAAGTAAGTGAAACCATATGATAATTGACTTTCTCTGCTTGATTTATTTCACTCAGCATAATCTCCTCTAGTCCTGGCCATTATTACTGGAATTTTTAACCCTTTTAACTCCTTCACCTGTTTTGCCATGTCTATTTCTATTGCTGCTACAACACACTGCCACAGTGCAACTGTCTGAGCTGCTACTCCCCTATCTACCAGCTCACAGCGCTGCTGGCCACAAGTCCAGCAGGACACAGCTGCATTCTCTCTCTGCACAGGGTCTCACCTGGCTAAAATCAAGGTATTAGCAGGGCTGAGGTTCCCACGTGGGGCTAGAGGTCTTCTTCCAAGCTTGCTGGGTTTTGGCAGAAATCGCTTCCTTCTCTTGCTTACCATGTGGCTTCCTCTCCAGGGGTCACAGCAACAGAGGGTGGAGAATTCTCTTGCTTCTAATTTCTCTGACTTTTTCTTTTGCTACGTCTCTCTCTCTCTGACTCTCTGCCTTCTTCTATGTTTAGGGGCTCATGTGATTCTCCTGGGCCCTTCCCAAGAATCCAGGATAATATATTTTAAATTCCAGAATTTTAATTATGTCTGCCAAGTCCCTTTTGCCATTCATGGGTGTGCCACCAGGGGGCTACCCTCATGGGGGCCCAAATTCTGCCTATGGGTGCCTACCATGTACTAAGCATTCTTCTTAGCATTTGGGAAACTTCAATGAATGAAACAGACAAAGAGTCCTGCCGTCGTGGAGCTTACATTCTAACTAAGAGTATAAAAACCCTTCAGATTTCTTTTGGTTTGGTATTAATTGCAGTTCTGCCTCTACCCCCGCCTCCCATTTTTTTTTTTTTTTTCCTAACCAGGGAGGCCCAAGAGTTTGTGGAGAAGTATGAAGGAGCCTTGGGAAAGGGGAAAGGCAAGAGACTCTACGCCTGTAGGATGCTGGTCGCTAAGGTGGGTGGCACCGAGACAGCCAAACCCTCAGAAGTGTTTGCTCAGCCTCTGAACCTGGGTGACCATCACAGGCCCTTGCCCAGCCTCTTCATTTCTGTCTAGTTCCCCCAGGATCCCCCCCTGAGAGGTCCGGCTGACTAGCCGATTTGTCCAAGAATCCTGAGACCGTTTGTTGTCAGTTTCTCTACATTTATCTGTAAGGGCTTCGGTGTATCTGAGATTCATTTCCTCTCCAGTGAAAAACTATAAACTCACAAAACTGATGAGGTGAAAGCACTGAGATCTTATTTCCCAAGCCCCAAATCCGGACACACTGTTTGATGCCCACAGCCCCGAGGGACTGTCAGATGGTGGCCAAGTAATCAGCTAACTGGCAGGCTGTCCCCAGGGGCCTCCCTTGGCAATGTTCATTACCCGTCTTGGCCCTCAGCCTTGCAAGTCTATATTCTGTACTGATATTATCAGCACCCGACAGGGGATCCATCCCTTGGGGTTGGGGGGATCACATTAATAAAGCTTCTGAGACTGATAGGTAAAACCAGGTGCTGGATTATTAATTTACAAGAAGAAATAACCATGAGAGAACTTGAAATATGAAGAATTCACATCAGCAGCGCCTTTTTTTTGGGGGGGGGGATAGTAGAGTTACTTTATGTGGGTAGCTAACCATAATCCCAATTCCAATCTATTAACTTGCAACCACAAATCATTACCATAGAAATCAAAATACTCACAGCCCAGGTGATAGGCAGTTTTCCTTACAGACAGACTTAAAAAGAAAGCCAAATAAACCACCAAAGATGAATTTTGAGCGTGGAATCAGAGCTAGGGAAGGTAGATAAAGCAGTGGAACTAGAATGCCCAATGCTAGTCTCCATACCCCTTCCTGTTGTAGGGATTGCTTTGCCATTGTTATCAACCAGGATTTTGCTTACACACTCCTCTTCTCCATTGCACCTGTGACCACCATCCTTTTCGACAGGTGCTTCCTTCCTTGTATAGCAATCATCCCATCAGGATACATTCAAAGCCTACAGGTCTGGAAACGCATCTGATCCCTTCAGATAAATGTTCCTTTTGAGCCTTTAGTGACTTTACATGGGAAACCCCACTTCTTTACAAACAAGTCCTTAGGAGGCCTTTGTTATGATAGAAACTGATCCTAGGGTCTTCTCCAGACTACCTCTTTGTCTGCTGTTTTCTATGAGTTGTTTTTTTTTTAATTCCAAATAGATGTATTTCCAGGGAGTACGGTTGTTGGAAGAGCAACCCCCTTGAGAGTTGACAAATTTTCACCCAGTCAGCAGACAGACAGGTTTCCAGCTGGTACCAACTCTGAATGTTGGTGCTGAGAACAGACCTTGGAAAGAAGCAAAACACCTAACTTCTTTCAGAAAAACAGAAACAAGAACCAAAAAAACAGGCCGTTGTTCTCACCAGGAAAAGAATGGAAGCCACGGGTCGAGGTCCTACCAATTCCAGCACCACGAAGGTTGAGCAAAGTTCTTATCAGATTTATGCACTTGGCTGTCTGCCAAATGTGAACGTAAGCCTTGTGAGATTTTTCCCTCCTTTAAATGTTTAAGAATTAAAAAAAAAAAAAAGTTGTGCCAGAGGTTGCTAACCCAATTTGATCCCCCAAACCAGAAGTATATACAGAATTCCTAAGTTCACATATATACTGTCCAAACATGAAATTTTATCAGCAAACACAGGGCACTGTGCCACGCTGGCTTCTCTCTCGTCCCACTCTTGACTTTGGTGTTGACGTGTCAGCATCAACATGTCCCTGCAGTGTGTTCCTCCAGGCCCCAAGGCAGGATGTTAATGTACTGAGTGTATTACCTGTTTAATTTCAGAAGTGGGTCAAGTTTAAGAGAGACTTCCATAACTTCAAGACTCAATGTATACCCTGGGAAATGAAGATCAAGGACATTGAAAGTAAGTATTTTGGTGTAACTGTGTTGAGCTGGTTTCCTAACAAGTTTTCCAAGGGCTTGGATTGTGTTCTTGACCAGCTGATCAGGTTATTCCACAGGACCTGTGGTCTTAGACAACAGGATGGCCTTTGAGCGAGTCAGACCCAGATTTAAATCCTGTTTCTTCATCTTCTTATTGCAGGAGTGCAGGTAAATGGGTTAGCCCCTCAGAGCCCCCAGGTTATTTATCTGGAACATCCGTTCCACAGACTGACATGAAAACGGAATCCATCACACACACATGAAGAGCTCGGTCATGCTATCTTCCTCCTTCCACAACATTTAAACCCTGCTGCCTTTCCTTATGCCAGGTCACTTTGGTTCTTCTGTGGCATCATATTTCATCTTTCTCCGATGGATGTATGGAGTTAACCTCGTCCTTTTTGGCTTAATATTTGGTCTAGTTATCATCCCAGAGGTAAGACAAGAGCTTCCTAGATCTCTAGAGAGTGTGGAGGCTTATCATGACCACCATCCTCATTTATATTAATCAAATACTCTCCGTTTTACAAAAAATCAGTCATTCATTTTAAGTTCTCTACTCCCATCCATTGCCCAGATAGCTTAGGACAAAAAATGGAACCGAAATACTTGTGTTCCTTTTTTTTTTTTTTCAGAGTGTTCAGCTTTATTGAGGGCATGGGATGTCTGCAGATAAGGTCTGGAATCAGCCTGGAAGGGCAGTGGCCCGATGGGCAGCCAGGGATGACGTTTCCATGACTTGGGTTTTCTCAAAGGTGTGACTCTCAGCTCCACCCCACCCAATGCCTTTGAGTCCAAACATGGCATCATAAGAAGGATGATTGTAATAGGGCTTGCCTTCATGCTCAGCAAGGCCCCCTGACATCAGCGTCTTTCCACATTTCCTACACGTCATCCCTCAAGGCTGATGCCAGTCCTTCCCCAGAGAGCTCACCTGCTCAGCTGGCCCCGTGGCCCACCCAGTGGGTCCCTGTGCCCCATGGGTGGGGAGGGGCACCTCCAGTCCCCTAGGCCAATCCAACCAAACAAATGAGGGGTGGGTTCAAGATACTTGTGTTTCTAAATTAAGGCATGGACCCTACATTTTTCTGTCTTTTGTTTTACTTTAAGATTAGTGGAGAATTAATGTCTTAGTAAGTTTTTTTCTTTACCCTGAAAAAAAAAGAGAGAGAGAATGCATTGTGTCATAAGTTACTTAAAAAAAAAACAAACAAACCTGCATTTAAATTGTATTCCTCACTATTCTCCCAGATATAATCTTATACAGATGTATGTGCGTACCTACCTATAGATGAGTAACTGAGAGACAGGAAAAGAATAAGCAACTTGTGCAAAGTCACACAGTAAGTTTGTAGTAAATGAGATCCAGGTCTCCAGAGTGTTGGTCTGGGATCTTTTCCAAGGGAAATCTGACAAATTAGAAGACTTCTGGGCAGAATACCATCAAGCATTACAGGACCAAAATACAACTGAATACACAGGAGGATATGTTCTTGGAAGGGAAAACTTAATATTGTAAAATAAAAAAGTCAATCCCTCCTAAATCAATATGTAAACTTCATACAATTCTGATTTTTTTAGAATTAAGGGTGCAAATACAGGCATATATATTAGGTTATTAATAACATAACCATGTACACGTGAAGAACTGGCAACATTCTAATATCCAACAACAGGTGATTTGTTAAGTAAATTTACGGTAGATAGATGGGTTTAAATATTCTGAAGTCATTTTATTCAGAGACATACCATATGCCATAGAGAATTGGTCATAAAATAATATTAAGCTAAATAACCGGACTAAAATATAGATAAAACTCAGAAACAACCATAAGGAAATCTATGATTATCTAACCATCATTATCTTTGGGATATGGTGGTGATAGGGATTTTTTTAAAGATGTATTTATTATTGGGGCACCTGGATGGCTCAATGGGTTAAGCCTCTACCTTCAGCTCAGGTCCCGATCTCAGGGTCCTGGGATCGAGCCCCTCATCGTGCTCTCTGCTCAGCAGAGGGTCCTCTTCCCTGCCCCCCCGCCTACTTGTGATCTCTCTCTCTGTCAAATAAATAAATAAAATCTTTTTTAAAATGTATTTATTATTTATTTATTTGAGAGTGAGCAAGCACAAGCAGGAGGGCACAGAGGGAAAGGGAGAGAGAATCTCAAGCAGACTCCATGATGAACGCAGAGCTGGATTTGGGGCTCCATCTCAGGACCCTGAGCCAAAACCAAGAGTAAGATGTTTAAGTGGCTAAGTCACCCAGACGCTCCAGTGATGGGGAATTTTTTTAAATGCTCTTCTGTACTTTTTCACATTTTCTACAATGAGTATGTGATAGTTCTACACCAGGAAAGGATTAATATTCTCTAAAGAAGGAAGCGGGGTGTGTCCTGCTCTGAGAAGGGAGATATTTAACCCAGTATATTAATGTCTCCATGTGTTTGTATTTTCTCCACTCATCATGCTGTCGTTCTGTCCCTACACAAGGTACTGATGGGCATGCCCTATGGCAGCATTCCCAGGAAGACAGTGCCTCGGGCTGAGGAAGAAAAAGCCATGGATTTTTCTGTCCTTTGGGATTTTGAGGTACCAACACTAACATGCCAATGCCCTTCTACTATGTGATTGTAAGACCTAAAGTTTGCATGGATAAGTGTGAAATATTGCATTTAGTCATTGGAAAACCAGTGCTTAACTCAAATGAGATCCCCACTATGCAAAATGAGCTAGCCAACACTGTCCTCCTAAGACCCTTTCATAGGTCCTTCCTGCAGCCACACACCACTCCTCTCTCTCTCTGCCAGATCCATGTAAGTGATCCTACAGGACAGATTTCTCTTCCCATACCCACAGGAAGACTCCAGGGCTATCGCCAGCTCAGCCGTTCCCAAGCTTCACATGGCATCCTCAAATTCAACATCTATCCAGCCAAACCTACATTGCGTTTTCCCATCTCCTTTATTGGAACCACCATTCACCCAACCGTTCAAGTGTGAGACCTGAAAGTCATCCTACACTTTTCCCTCTTCCTCACTACCACCTCCCCCCACCCCACACAACAAACCAACCACTAACTCTATCTTAATTCAGTCCCCCTTTCTCTATGCCTCTTACTTCTTCTTTGGATAATGTCCACACCATACCAGGACCATGTCAGAATCTTCTACCTCTGCTTCCTGCTTTGACTTGGCTCCTAAAATCTCCATTTGCTCTGCTGTCAGAGTGATCTTTTTGAAAGGCAAACCTGACCCTGTCACTCCCCTACCTTGGATATCCATTTATTCCCATTCCTAAAGGGAATAAAATCCAGTGTTTTAAATCAGGTTTACAAAAGAACTGTTCACCACTTGGCTGCTCCCTCCCTTTCCAGCTCCATTTCTGTCTCAGACCTCATACTTTAATTTCCAGTTTTTATCAAGTTTGGGGGAAGTCCCTGAACGCATCACATACTAGTGCCTCCCTACTTTTGCTCAGGACATGGCCTGGAATACCCCTTTCTCCTTTTGAGTCTCCTCACCTCTATGCCTTTGTAGAGTTCTGTCTGCAACTCCAAAGAGTTCCTGAGGCTGGGAAGTTCAGGCAACAGGTCATCGCTGCTGCCATCCTTCATTCTCGTAGTCAGGTTCAAGTTCAGGTCAGGTTCATACTTCTCAGGTACATGTGGTAGTGTGTTGGAGTATTTTTCCAAGTCATTCAGAATAAGGGTGTTCCAAACAACTACTACATTTCTATACTACTAAGTATTATATACTACTACTACTGTGTACTACCACTAAGGATTTCCTTTATTCTTTATTTCACTCAAGGACCCCTAAGGAAACATCCTAGCTGCCCAAAACAAACTGAATTTGTTCAACAATAATCCTCTGTTTTGTTGTTGTTGTTGTTGTTATCAATGGTAAAAAATTTTTTTCTTTTTTTTTTTAATGTGTTTTTTAAAAAATAATCTCTACACCCAGCATGGGGCTCAAACTCACAACCCCAAGATCAAGAGTTGTATGCCCCATCAACTGAGCCAGCCAGGTGGCCCTTAAATTGTATTTTTCAAGCTAAAATTAAAGCTTTGGAAAACTTATATCCATCACCATCACAGTGGCAGTTTCTCAATGGGTAAATGCTTTTCTGATGAGATCAATGAAGATATTAACACATATGATTTTTTACATTGTATACAAAGTGCCTCAACATTTGGCAGATTTTTATAACTCAGGGAACCATTATTTTCCACTTGACCAATCCATGATCTTACGGAATTATGTGTGGGTAAAAGATCCCACATCTTGATAGTACAAGATAGAGCAATTAAGCTTTAAAAACTTCAAATCTTGAGATAATTTTAGACTTACAGAGGAGTTGCATAAATAGTACAGAGATTCCCCCCACACAAAAAATAGTATAGAGTTCTCGTATACCCTTCACCTGGCTTCACTTTATGATAACATCTTATCTACCCATAGAACAATTTTCAAAACTAAGAAATTAACCTTGGTACAATATTATTAATTAAAGTGTAGAATTTATTTGGATTTCATCAATTTTTTCACTAATATTCCTTTTCTATTCCAGGAACAAATTCAAAATCTCACATTGTGTTTGTCCTATCTCCTTAGTCTCCTCCAAATCTGTGACAATTCTCTTTCAGTGCCCTTGACACTTTTGAGGAGAACTGGTCAGTTGTTTTGGAAAATGTCCCTCAATTTGAGTTTATTTGATGTTCCCTCATGATTGTAGTGAGATCATACATTATTGGGAAGGCTGCCACAGAGGTAATGTGCCCTTCTCAGGGTGGCAAATTGGGGTAATACTATGTCGATACGTGTTATGGTTGGTAACATTGTGACCACTTGGGTAAAGTCTTGTCTGTCAGGATTCCCTATGGCAAAGTTAGTATTTTTCTCCTTTCAATTATTCAGTATTTTGGGGAGTGCGATGGAGTTTAATGTAACAAGGTATGAAAAGCTTAATATGTGATTCAGGTTCCACATTACAACTAATATTTAAGTGATGACTATTTATTTATTGAGTTTAGGTATCATATCAAAGAAGAAACAACCTTAAGTATATGAAAAGATTATTAAGATTTGCCTCCCCTTTCCGAATACATATCTGTGTGAGGCCAGAAAAATCTCATTTAACTTCAGCAAAGACATACAAGAAATGCTAAAATTCCAAGCTAGTATCACACCTGAAAAGTGTACTGATTATACCTAAAGCCAATTATACCTAAAAACCAAAACAAAGCAAAACTTGAGGTTTAGATTAGACTGTAAGCCCTGTAAAGGTATGGTTTTCTTTGTAAGTTTTATACTGAGAAAGTTCAGACTCCAGCCTACTTCCAGAGTGTGACATTAAGATCCCGGAAATGTGAGGGGAAAGAATTTGGAGCTCTTTGTGCATGCGTGCGCACAGGCACACACACACACATTGTATCCACAACGTTAGCAACGCTGTCCTCCTTGTTCTGTATCTGTATGCATTCTGTGTAATGGAGAACAAAGAGAATGAAGGGGAGACGCAGGGACATGGATAGACTCTGGAGAAACTGGGGGAATTTGAAGGAAGAATAAGGATGCGCAGAATTCCTCCTTTCACCCTTCAGATTCCCATTACATCCTGAGAAAGAAATCCCAGGTAGAATGAAAGTGTCTGGAGACCATCTGTGCTAAGCTTACGAACCCAGAACATTTGGACCTATCCCACAGGGTTACATCAAGTATTCTGCTCTCTTCTACGGCTACTACAACAACCAGAGGACTATTGGGTGGCTGAGGTATAGGTTGCCCATGGCATACTTTATGGTGGGGGTCAGCGTGTTCGGCTATAGCCTGATGATTGTCATTAGATCGTAAGTATGACCGTCTCTTTTACAGGCTTTTCATTTTCTTCACACAAGCAACCCACTCCCATGGCCACCCTGTGCCTCCTTACCTTCTTATGGGGATTTAGAGAGAAAACAAGGAGACATATAAAGCAGATATGGATTGTCATATGTGATATAAAAGATATAAACAGGGTAATAGGGGAAGTTTTTGGAAAAGGGATAAAAACTCCTTTACATGATGCTGAGAACTGCCAGTCACCTTAAAAGTCTGGGGCACAGCGTTTTACACAAAGGAAGAGCATGTGCAAAGGCCCTGAGGCAGCAAATATCTTAGTAAGTCCCAAAACCTGTCAAAAGGCCAGTGTGGTTTGAGAGAGAGCATGTACCTGGTAAGATAAGGCTGGAGAAGTCTTCAAGTCTGTTTTTACTTTCCCCAGAGCTCAGCTTCCTCAGAAAAACTCTTCTGCTTCTCTGTAACTCTAGTTTGCATGTGAGTACGGAGCTCCGCATTTGTAAAGATGTCAATAAAAACTGTGAAGGAACATATGTAGTGTGATTAACCATGGTGTCCTCTTGGTCCCAACTCTATCTGTCTCTGTGGCCAGAAATGACCTTTTTTTTTTTTTTTGAAGATTTTATTTATTTATTTGACAGAGAGAGCGGGGGGGGGAACACAAGCAGGGAGAGTAGGAATGGGAGAAGCAGGCTCCCTGCTGAGCAGGGATCCCAATTTAGAACTCGATCCCAGAACCCTGGGATCATGACCTGAGCCAAAGGCAGATGCTTAATGACTGAGCCACCCAGGCACCCAGAAATGACATTTTAATATGTCTGTGTCTCTTAATTTATGTTCTCTGAGGAAAAACTCTGGCCCATGAATTGCCTTTTTCTAAGCCAGGGGACCCCAATCAGCAAAGGTTGATGTAGGGTGGGGGACACAGTCTCCTGCACAAATCTGACTACTGGGCCCCATCCACCCTTCAGCATTCCTCCAGGAAGAGCACAAGGAGCTGTGTCTTCAGGAGAGGAGTAGAGCAGGTGTTAAAAACTCCAAAAAGTCAGTTGTTAGCCCAGTATGGCTTTCTGTCAAGTCCTCTCAAGGGGAAGTGTTGCTGTTCATGAGGGACTGCCCAGCACAATAGTGACCATTTGGTGATGGGTGGCTGCCCAGCCAGATCTATCAGGGGAGATAGGCTTGCTTTTATTCTTAGCCCTTGTGTTTGTTGCAGTGTTCCTTGTTATTATCCCAGATAAATATAGGGATATAGAAGGTTTTCCTAATGAACCAAAAACCTAAGTCAACTAAACCCATGGAATAGCAGATCCCAAAAGCTGACCCAGAAGATAAAGAGGCACAAATTCTATCGTATACACATTGTATCTGAGAGAGGATCTGCTTGGAATTCTGATTCCCACAGCAAGGTTGAGTATAGGTAGGATAAAATGGGTGGGTAACGAGGCAGGTCCAAGGAACTTTCAACCAAGTTTGCTTAAGAGAAGGATGTACCTGTCACTAGTTTCCATAACAACTACTTCATGGATTGTTGGGTTTTATATCAGAAAATAAGTATCTTTTCTGCTCAAGAAAATATGTGAATTAGAAGGGGATATTCTGGTTTGAGAATTGAGTTCCCACAAAGAGTTCTCAAACAACATTGGCAGATGAGTCTAGCCACAGGAAGTCAAATGTCAGGGTAGAAAACATGGTTCAGTGGTTCATTGTCCAGATGATACCATGTGTGCTTGCTGTGGACTCTGAATCTGGAGGGAAGGCACCCTGGGTATAATTAGTTCAATTTGAATCATCTTGGCTCTTTCCCCTCATTGCATGTCTACTACCTGTGCCCCAGCCCAGCTGAGGCCAAGGTTCCCCTGAGCTAACAGCAGTGGTATGCACCCTACAGGATGGCCAGCAATACCCAGGGCAGTGCGAGTGAGGGGGAGAGTGCTAACTTCACATTCAGCTTCAAGATGTTCACCAGCTGGGATTACCTGATTGGGAATTCAGAGACAGCCGACAATAAATATGCCTCCATCACCACCAGCTTCAAGGTAGGTGTCCCATGGTTGTTCCCATTTCCTCGAGGAATTCTGGGTCCCTTTGCTCATTAGGAGACTTCACCAAGTTGGGGCATGATAGATAAGATCCCCAAGTAATTTGTGGAAAGGGCTTTACCAGAGGTGTGAGCCGAGGTCTCAAGCCTTCAAGAAAGAATGGCCATGACTGGTACCCACATCTGTTTCATAATATATTTCGTAATAATAAAGAGAATCTTGGTTGCTGGGACCTAGTCCTGACTGTTTCCTTGTGGAACTCTTTTCTGCCAGAGAAACTGGAAGGAATCATTTGGGGCTGCACTTCTCAACCTTTGATGTATGTTTGAATCACCTAAGCAGCTTTAAAAATCTTTTGGGCCCAAACCCCCAGAGATTCTAGTATAATTGGTCAGGGGCTGGGGCCTTCCTGGCATTAAATTCTTTAAAGGCTCCCTGAGTGATTAGAAACCCCAGAAAGAGTTGAGAACTCTGGTTTGTGTGGGTGGAAGGAGTCAATTAAATGTGCAGCAACTTCCTACTTAATTACCTCATAAATTTGTTCACAAAAGACATGTGAAGTGGCCTACACATCTCTATTTTTAGAATAAAAGCAAACCTAGGGGTAAACAAATGAATGAAGACAGAAGCTAGTATGTTGAAGAGCGGCACATCTTATTTTTTCCCTCCATGTCTATAAAAACCATTCAGAGTTCTTATAGTTCAATATGTCTCCCCATCTGATCAGACTTTCTTTCCCCCAAGACCTGCCAAAGGTCAGATTTACAACACGCTTAATTGCCTTGTCTTCTTCCCTCTCCTCTCTTCTGGCCCTTTCTGGCAGCTACCCACTCACCAATGCCTACAAAGGGCAGGTACACCCACCAGGGGCAGAGCATGGGCTGAGCAGCTCGCTACGTGGGTTTCATGAGCCCACAGTCCTGACAGCTTGGCAGTGGGTAGTGCAGGGAGCTGACTGGGCTCTCCTCCCTCCTCCTTCTGGCAGCAGTTAAGCGGTGAGGGGAGGCACTGGTGGAGCATCCAAGGGCAAAAGAGGGGTCAACGGAGGCTTTACCTCTTCCTTCAGACCTACCCAAGAGAGAAAAAGAAGGTCAGTGCCTATGTCTGAAGCCCTTTGAACATCTGGCAAGGTGAAGGCTTTTTCTCTGAGTCTATTAAAACCAGAGATAATAACTTTATATAACAGAGCATATATGAAAACTGTGGAGCTAATGTATATTAACTGCTTGATAAATTAGTTAAACCTGGACCTGAATACAGTAACTGTTCATTGATTAGAAAAGTCTCCTTCCCAGTACTTCGGTAATCAGGAGACCTCATTTACTGTCTTGGGTCCACCATGAACTATTTCTGTCTTCATAGAGAGTTACTGATGCAGGATGCAAAGTCTATAATAAAAAATCTAGGGGTGCCTGGTGGCTCAGTCAGTTAAGTAGGCAGTGTGGGGGGAAGCAGGCTCCCTGCAGAGCAGAGAGCCCGATGTGGGGCTCCATCCCAGGACCCTGGGATCATGACCTGAGCAGAAAGCAGAGGCTTTAACCCACTGAGCTGCTCAGGTGCCCCTACGTATCTGATTCTTGATCTCAACTCAGGTCTTGATATCAGAGTCATGAGTTCAAGCCCTGCATTGGATTCCATGCTGGGCATTAAGCCTACTTAAAAAAAAATTAAAATTAAAATTAAATATATATATATATGACTATTATATTTTTAAATACAACAGCAAAGAAGAAAATAATTTTAATCCCATTTACAATAAAATTACATAAAATTCTTAAGAATAGAATTAACAACAACAAATATAAGGCATTTCTGAAAGAAATTAAGAAACCCTAAATAAAGGGGATATACCATGTTCATAGATTAGACAGGGATCAACAAATTATTGTCCAGGGGAAAATCCAACCTGCTGCCTACTTTTGTAAATAAGATTTTATAGAAACAAATCAATGCCTATTTATTCCCATATTGTCAGTGGTTGCTTTCATATATTATGGGGTAGTTGAGTAGTTGTGAAAGAGACCACACGGCTTGCAAAGCCAAAACTATTTACTATATGGCTCTTTAAAAAGAAAAAAAAAAGATTTTAGGGGTGCCTCAGTGGCTCAGTCATTGGGCGTCTGCCTTCTGTTCAGGTTATGATCCTGGGGTCCTGGTATCGAGCCCCACATTGGGCTCCCTGCTCTCCCTCTCCCACTCCCCCTGCCTGTGTTCCCTCTCTCATTGTATCTCTCTATGTCAAATAAATAGATAAATAAATAAATAAATAAAATCTTAAAAAATAATTAAAATTTAAAAAGATTTCATTTATTTATTTATTTGAGAAAGAGAGTAGAAGTTGGCGGAGGGAGAGGGACAAGCAGACACTGCAATGAACATTTAGCATGATGCAGTGCTCAGTCTCACAACCCTGAGATCATGACCCAAGCTGAAATCAGGAGTTTGACACAACTGACTGAGCCACCCAGGTGCCCCTACTATTATGGCTCTTAATAGAAAATGTTTGCTGGTCCCTGGATTAGAAGACTCAGTATTGTTAACATGTCATTTTAATCTATTTGCTCTATAGTTTTAAAACAATCCCAGCCAGACAGTTGCTGAGATCTCTCTAGGCCAAGTATCTATGACATGGGTGATAATAGAAATTACCACATTGGTTTGTTATTGGGATTATGAGGGTGATACAAAACAGGTGTTTAGCACCACAACTGGCATACAGTAGGTATTCAATAAATCTAAGCTTTTGTTTTCACGTGTACCAAAATGGGAATAACAACAAGGTATATCTTCTTAAAGAAAACAATTCTTGAGGCGCCTAAGTGGCTCAGTTGGTTGAGCACTGGATTTTTCATTTTGGCTCAGGTCATGGTCTTGGGATCATGGGATTGGGCCGCTTGTTGGGTCCTACATGGGGCTCCATGCTGAGTGAGGAGTCTGCTTGAAATTCTCTCTCTCTCCCTTAGCCCCTCCTCCCCCACTTGAGTGCTCTTTCTCTCTCTCTCTCTCTCTCTCTCTCTAAAAATAGATAAATAAATCTTAGAAAGAAAGGAAGGAAGGAAGGAAGGAAGGAAGGAAGGAAGGAAGGAAGGAAGGAAGGAA
>NW_019154090.1:28774078-28877378 GCF_002288905.1 Enhydra lutris kenyoni
ATTCTCTATAGGGCAACAGTGCTCTGCAGCACCTCCTCTGTATTATTTCATTTATGATAATGTACTAAGTAGTCATTTCAGGAACCCAATTTGTTCCTAGCCTGTCCTTACTCACATCTTATTTCCACACATTAAGGAATCAATAGTGGATGAACAAGAGAGTAACAAAGAAGAAAATATCCATCTGACAAGATTTCTCCGAGTCCTGGCCAATTTTCTTATCATCTGCTGTTTGTGTGGAAGTGGGTACCTCATTTACTTTGTGGTGAAGCGATCCCAGGAATTCTCCAAAATGCAGAATGTCAGCTGGTATGAAAGAAATGAGGTAAAAAGTCCATCTCTGTAGAAGTGAATGCAGAGGGCAAACATGGAAAATTATACTGGTTCCTATGCAATTCAGCTGAATTATTGAAAATCTGGATTATAGGACATATTTTATTAATTTTTTTAAATATTTTATTTATTCATTTGACAGAGAGAGACACAGCAAGAGAGGGCACACAAGCAGGGGGAGTGGGAGAGGGAGAAGCAGGCCTCCTGCAGAGCAGGGAGCACAATGTGGGACTCAATCCCAGTATGCCAGGATCTTGACCTGAGCCAAAGGCAGACACCCAATGACTGAGCCACCCTATAGGACATATTTAAAAAGTGAAATCACATCCCTTCCAGTTAAGTAGCATGAACATTTGAAAAAAGAGTCACGTCTTATTAGTCTCTTATAGGTTATTAAAGCTGGATTATAATTAGCATGTCAGTCAACTGAATAATAAGTTGTCTTAGCACCAACTATTAAGAAGGTGATCCTTTCTTCACAGCTCTATAGTGCCATACATCATAAATCAAGTATCAAGTTAAATCAAGTATCTGTTAATGTATGAATGTGATTCTAGGCTCTCTATTCTATACCACTGGTTTATTTACCTGTTCCTGCCCTAAGAAATACACTGATAAACTATGCCTTTAAAGTATGTCTTGATATCTGGTAAAGTGAGTTCTCTCATCAAGATCCACAATAAAACTCATTAAAGTTTCATTGTGGTTATATTGAGTCCATAAATCTCTTTTGGGAACTTAACATCTTTAGTAGTTGGCAAAATGGCTACAAGTTTTTCCTCTTCTTATATTCCTATATTTCTTTGCAATATGATTTTCTAGCTCCTCTCATGAAGAGGTAGAATCTGTTTCCCCACCCTTGGAATCCAGCTAGGTTAGCCATGTGAATGGCTTTAACAATGAGACAATAGCAACCATGATATAAGTAGACTTGAAAAATGCTTGTGTATTGGAACTTACCCTCTTGGAAACCCTAAGACCTCCACCATGTGAACAGTTCCAGACTAGGCTGTTGAATGATGAGAGACATATAGCCCAGTTATCTCATCACTCTACATGATAGCCAGTCAACTAGCAGACATATGAATGAAGTCATCAACCATCTGACCATAGATATATGAAAGAATCCACATGAGACCAGCAAAAGAACCACCTACCTAAGCCCAGAGAAAAAATACTGATCTACAGAATCATGAGCTAGATAAATTAAGTAATAAAAAAGAATCTATCTCTTCCCATGAAGCAAAAAAGGATAGAAAAAGAAATGTGCAACTGGTAGGACAAATATAAAGCATAAAATCAGATAGAATTAATGTCATGATTACAATAAATATAAATGGATTAAAGCTATGATTTAAAAGCAATAATGGGGCACCTGTGTGATTCAAGTGGTTAAGTGTCTGCCTTTGGCTCAGGTCATGATCCCAGGATACTGGGATCAAGCCCCACATTGGGCTCCCTGCTCAGTGATCTCCTTCTCCCTCTCCCTCTCCCTCTGTGCTCTCTCTTTCACTCTCTCTCTCTCTCTAGTAAATAAATAAATTCTTTTCTTAAAATAAAGGCAATAATCAGAATGAATGTTTTTAAGCTACATGCTATTTACAATTAACTTATCTAAAACATCAGATCACTAAAGTATGAAAGGGATACAAAAGATGCCTGAGATGGATACTGCCCTTAAGCAGATTACAGTTTCCTTAGGAAGCAGACTTGACAAGAATAAACCAAAGCACGAACAGCAGTGGGCAGGAATAGTGATCAACTAAGATGTTTTGGTTTACAGATGTGTGCCAGGTGGAGAGTTCTATGTGAACTGGAGAGGCAGGGGGACTTTGTGGGAAAGGCAGGATTAGGCTATGCATTAAACACACATGTGAAGAAGGGCAGTGGTGGATGTGGTGCAGTGATGCACCACAGTGATGGCTGTCCAGGTGGGAAACACTGCATGAACAGGTGTGAAGGTGATAAGTAGCCAAGCCAACAGTCAGTGTGATAGAGTATAAGGGAGTCAGAACCAGCCCAGAAGAGTTGACCCACCTGCACTTTGGTCAGCAGTTCAAAGATTTACTCTCTACTAGATGAGCAGTTTTAGTTGGAAAAAAAATGTTCTACCATGGTCAGGTTCAGTTATACAAGTCAGGATTCTCCCAAAATTGGAGCCGAATTTAGTGCTTACCAGGCTCCAGGCTAGCAGACTTATGTCCACAATCTCGTCTGACTCTCACAATAAAAAACTGTCATTCTCACTTTACACGTGAAGAAACAAGAAACTCAGAAAAGTTATGTAACTTGTCCTAAGTTACAAACCCAGCAAGGGATAGAGCTGGAGCTCAAACCCAGAGAACAGACTCCAGATGCCATACTCTTTACCACGTCCCTCTGCTGTTAGTTCCCTTCTGTGATCTCAGCTTCCTGTCTTCCGTGCTCCTGAGATAAGAGCTACCACAGTGACTCTTGCCCAGCTCATGACTTTCACCAAACACAAAGAACTGTTCCATATGTTAACTCATTTATTTCTCAAAGAAAATTTGCCATTTTTATCAATACTAATAGCAAAATCATGATGGCATCCAGTCACAGAGCAATTATGATGTCTGGGACATAGGCTGACAGTTCCAGGCATGTTGGCAGCTTAGGCACAGTCACACAGTAAGTTGTGGAGTCCTGAGGGCATCTCTAGAGGCAGAAGAGGAGGCAACAGGGAGATGGAGATGCATGGCCCTAGGGAGTACAGAGATGGTGGCCAAACAAGTGATACAGATGACCCAAGTAATCCAGGCTTTCCTGATTTCCTAGGTAGAAATTGTGATGTCCCTGCTTGGTATGTTTTGTCCCCCTTTGTTTGAAACCATCGCTGCTCTGGAGAATTATCACCCACGCATTGGACTAAAGTGGCAGCTGGGACGCATCTTTGCACTCTTCTTGGGGAACCTCTACACGTTTCTCTTGGCCCTGATGGATGATGTTCATCTCAAGGTAAAGACCACAAACTCTTCTAATCCCTGGTGCCTATGAGATTTCCTTTTTCAACTATATTTTCCTAATGCATAATCCCTATTAATTAAAGAAATTTTGGAAAATTGAGAAAAGTAAAATGAAGAAAAAAGTATCCCCAGAATCCTATTACCCAAATACAACCATTGTTAATATTTTGTTGCAGGTCATTACTGTCTTTTTCTTGGGTAGTCTTTTTATATCATATACATGTCATTTGGTATCCTTAATAGTTTATCTGCAGCCTTTCCTATATTGCTTCATAGCTGCCATAAATATTTACCAGCCAAATAAGTGTCTATTGACATGTTATCTCATGGTTGACCCCACCTTCCATCACTGCTCACTAGACGGTCATGGAGCACCCACTTTATCAGGCCTTGAGGATACAGCAGACAGCAAGACACAGTCCTGTTCCAAGGATATTTACATCTAGGATCTAGGCTGGGAGACAGACTCATTCAATACAGCATATTGTGGCATGTGCTCCAGTGGGGGCAAGCCCAGGGAAGCATGACAATCCATAGGAGGGACTCCAGAATTCCCCACCCAACCTGGGGAGTCCTACCAGACATTGGAAAAAGCAGAGGGAACAGCTGGTGCAAACAAGGAACTGTAGGATGGCAAAGAATAGAGTGGAGGGAAGAAGGGGAAAATGAACCCAAGGAAAGGGTCAGATGATGATGGTCCTCTTCCCCACCTCTTCCTCCTCATTACTGAGCTGTATGAACTTTTACCTGAGTTTGACAGAAAACTATTGGAAGATTCTAGGCATGGAAGTAACTTGCCTACCCCTCCACCTTCATCTCTGGCTTTCATCCTACCCCAGTGAACTCTTCCACTCTCTTGAACCTCACATTTCCTCCATGGGACAGAATTTTCTCTTTCCTGTCTCTCCACCCTTCTCTCCATGTTTAACTCATTGACTAATCCTTCCTGAGGTTTTGTCTCAGATGTCATTGCTCCCAGTAAGTTCTCTGTGGCCCCATGGTCTGATGTGGATTTCCTTGGTCCCTGGGGAGTATTTCCCATAGCTCTTATCACTCTATTCTATAATTGTCTGTTCACCTCTGTCACCTCCAGGCTATGAACTTTCTGAGGGAAGCCTGTCTCTCTTTTTCACTCTTGTGTCACCTCTACCTTACATGCCTAGAATAGATCCTGAAAAACATTACTCTCAAAAGAAGAATGAATGACTGGATGATGGTTGGTTGGATGGAAGGTTGGATGGATGGATGGACGGACGAATGGATGGATGGACAGACAGATAGTAACTTAGAAAAAATCTCATGGAAAAGAACCAAGGACTTCAGCCAAATGCCCCCTCTACTGTATAGACTGAAAGGCTGGGGAGAGTATTTCTGTAGAGACCACTGAGGGGTAAGGCAGAGGCTAGGTGGTAGACTGGTGACATATTCTAGCTTTAGTTGTTGTTCCCTTGGAAACAATTGAACCATCCCTGGCTCCTTCCAACCCTACATTTCCATCTTCCATTCTAGCTTTCTAATGAAGAGACAATAAAGAACATCACTCACTGGACTCTGTTTAACTATTACAATGCCTCGGGTTGGAACGAGAGTGTCCCCCGGCCACCCTTGCACCCCGCAGATGTGCCCCGGGGTTCTTGCTGGGAGACAGCCGTGGGCATTGTAAGTAATTACGCTGTCCTACAAAAGTGATCCCTGTTCTCAGTTCTTTGTTATTTCTTTCTGGATGTTTCTATTTTTAAGCCACCAAAATTCAAGCCAGTATTTCCTAGGAAACTTTTATCTTTTCTCTTTCCCATTTTTTTTTTCAGCATCCCATATACTTTTCTACATGCTCCATTCATCGGTCTAATACCACTTGGATTCATTTAGAGTCTTACTGTAGATTTCACTGAAAGCCTGAGGTTCTCTATCTCAAAATAAGGAATAAATAGTCCTAAAAACTGGGGGCAGGATTTGTGTCCATATATGCATCTGTGCATTTTTGTAAAGAGAATTAATGGTTTTCATTAGTCCCAAATATTAACAACTACCATTTCACCTTATGCACTGTCACCACCATTCCAGTAGCTTGCATAGTATGGACTTCAAAGGCTAATGTTCTTTGCCTTCCTGGGCAGAAACTTGAAGTATTTTCAGGTAACACAGGAATCAGCTGTCCTCTCTTCCTCAACTCCATCTCCTGCCCAGGGCTTTCTTTCCTATGCCACCACACTGAGATGCAGAGTTTATTACTTCTTCATGGGTTCCCTGAAGAACCCAATCACACAAAGCATTAGACAGCAGTGTTTTTAACTGAGGGTGGTGAAGTACAATGAAGGAAGGGATGTATCACATAGTCCATCAAACATTGCCTATAAATCCACCAGCAGATATTTTCCTGTAGCAGAGTTTCCTTCCCGTGGGGTCCCGGGAGACTTTTTCCCCTAGTTCCTCCGTGGAGGCTCAGACTCAACATTTCTTATCTCTTCTAGTCCAGATTCCCCCCATACTCTTGAAATCCTCCTCCTTTGTACATTCATGTACAAAGCAATCCAGCTTCCCAAGCTCCTGCATTTCTTTTTTTTTTTTTTTAAGATTTCATTTATTTGACAGAGATCACAAGTAGGCAGAGAGGCAGGCAGAGAGAGAGAAAGGGGGAAGCAGGCTCCCTGCTGAGCAGAGAGCCCGATGCGGGGCTCGATCCCAGGACCCTGAGATCACGACCTGAGCCAAAGGCAGAGGCTTAACCCACTGAGCCACCCAGGCGCCCCAGCTCCTGCATTTCTAAAGCCATCACGGGGTATAACAGAGAAAGAGTCTTCAAGTCAATAAAACCCACCCTCCTTAGAAGGCAAAAGAGAGTCCATTACCTACGTGGTTCCTTTGGAATACTCTGCAATAGAATTTCTAATGTCCTGTCTCGTGCCCTTGGAAGATGTCTCTCTTGCCCTCCTCCCTGAATGCCCATCACTGTTCCCAGCACTGGTTAAAGCTTGTCTCTTTCTGAACATGTCAGTAATGATGGGTTTGATCTGTTACCTCCTGCTCACCTGTATCCTTCACCGCCTCCATCACAAGTCCCAGAGCATCACCTTGCACAGAAGTGGAGACCTGATACATGTTGATTTGTCTGTTACTTAGGAGCATTAACTTGAATTCTTTTTGAGGAATAATCCTGAAAACTCATCAGCTGTTCATCCAGCAAACATTCTTTAATCATCTTGAAGGATACAAAAATGAATAAAGCAGACCCTGTGCCCCCAAGGAACTCCAAGGCTATTAGACAGATGTCTTAAAGGTTGTGATGATGCCTGGTAGACCTTTTCCAATTTTTAAAATTAATAAATTATATACACTCTATAAAGCAGAGAAAAACTTTGCTTTTGGCTCTTCTACTATGTGCCTCATGAAAAAACCTGCATTATTATCTCTGTATAACAAGCCAAAAATCCAATTAGCAGGAGATGAAGAATGCTGGCTCTTGTCCCCAGGGACGATGGTCAGATTCAGTCTTAGCTGGGGGCAGCTACACTTCAGAGGAGGTGCAGGAAGCAAGGAGGGAGCCTTCAGATCCTCTCTCTGTGCAATAGTGCTGATAACTGCCATACACTGGGCATTGCCAATGTCCCAGGCAATTTGCATGCATAATCGCTAAGCTTCCCAATAACCCTGCAAGGTTGATATCACTATCAACTTTCAGAGGCTCAGAGACTATTCCAAAAGCAAAAGATGATTGGTAACTTGTAGAGCTGGGAACTAAAAGTAAGGATTTTCCAAAGCTTGGGGTCCTTTTTCTGTACCGCCTTTGTACCACCACGAACCAGCAGGTCACAGAAAAGATTCAAGTGGGTAGGGAAGACTTTTTATGGCTGCAGTCAGCTGGGAGAAATGGACAAGGTTTGACCCTGACCATGCCTTTTTTTCCTGTGCTGCCCCTTGCAGGAATTTATGAGGCTGACGGTGTCTGACATGCTGGTAACGTACATCACCATCCTGCTGGGGGACTTCCTGCGGGCTTGTTTTGTCCGGTTCATGAACTACTGTTGGTGCTGGGACCTGGAGGCTGGATTTGTAGGTCACCGTTTCATGAACATGCCACAGAGAGGGGTCTCAACCATCCTATCTGATATAGTCAGATGCATTCTTGGGCATTTATTTGGATAATTGATGCCAGTCTCTGCTCTGCAAAATAGTGAAGCATTTCATCTGTATTTCCTTTAGTGACCTATTTGCCTTCTGAGAGGAAACTCCACTTTTTCCCCATGTAATTAACAATATGACCTTCCTATCTGGCATTTGGCCTTGGGAGATCACATGCTTTGGTACTGATCAGACAGTAGTAGAGAAATGCCAAAGTGGCATCAACTCTCATTAGGGAAGTCAAAGACCACCATCCTTTGGAGTCCACACCGAGCAAGGTATAGGAATGGTAACAGAAGTGGATAAGACAAAATGGTAGTTTCTTTTTTTTTTAAGATTTTATTTATTTATTTGAGAGAGAGAGAGCAAGAGCGAGCACGAGGGATGAGTAGAGGGAGAAGCAGACTCCCTGCTGAACAGGGAGCCTGAAGCAGGGCTTGATCCCAGGACCCTGAGATCATGACCTGAGCCAGAAGCAGACACTTAACCAACTGAGCCACCCAAGCAGCCTAGAAATGGTAGTTCTTAATTTTTGAGACTGTAATGAAATCCTGGGGTGGGAGAGGGCAGGTAGACGTGAATGTTTTAGAAAGTCTTGGGACAAACCAAGAACATAGTAACCATTGGTGCTGTCTTCTGATAAGCTTTGATAAACCTCTTTGCACTCATTCCCTCCACCTGAGATACTCTTCTTCCTCCCCTACCTGGGAAACTGCTCCTTCTAAATGTGTGTCATCTCCTCTCTGTAGTGGCCTTCTGTGATAAGGCAGAATGTCTGGCTTCCTCAGTCCTGTGTGTCTCTTCCACAACACCTCACTCGCTGTCCCTATAAGTCACTGTTGTTGGGGGGTGGGAGGGGCACAACCCCTTAACTGATCTCCATATCTTGTTTACCCGTGTCATCATCATGACCTACAGTAAGGTACCTGGCCTAGGTAAGGGCTCCAATACAGGTTTCTATCATATTTTTTTTCTTTTAGTTGCCAGCCACAATTTTGCACAAGCCTACTCAACTTCTCTTCACAGTGAGGAAAACTTCATAATCTCATCCAAGAACAAGGTTGAAAGAACCTCATGCTCAAAGAAGATGCCATCTTTAATAGGACAAAAGGAAACTGCTAAGATATCATTGCCCTCAAATTAACTTATAAGTTTAACAAGATCCCCAAATAATACTAAATTTCATTCTAAAAATAAACATGTAGAAATAGCCAGGAAAAATTTTAAGACAGCAAAATGAAAGGGACTAGACCTACCATTATGTTAAAACATATTATGAAGCTATAATAATTAAAACTAGTACTAGGGAACAGCCAAAGTTATCAAAGGAACAGAATAGAAAATCCATAAATACAATCTATACGAAATAATCTATGTGGAAATTTAGTTTAGGATAAAGGCAGTCTTTCAACCCAGTGGGAAAGGATTTTATAACAAAGGGTGGAGACAACTGGTTGACCACTGGGGGAAGGGACTATATCTCTCACCCATTTCACCTACATACATAAATTGTAGGTAGATCAAAGTTTTCATCATCAAAAAATTAAATCATAAATGTCTAAAAGAAAGCATATATAAAGTTACAATCTTGGGGTGAGGACAATTTTTCTAACCAGGACACAAAACACAGAGATGAGAAGTTTTCAAAAATATTTTTAAACATTTCACTTTAAGGTCCCAAGACTAAGCCCTCATTTATTTGGAAAATGCACATTTCCTCTTCCTCCTTTGATCCATGCCTGACCCTCCTTTCTCTCCTAATTTCTTCCTCTTCCTCATCTCTGTCTCTCTTGACTTCCATTTCCAGAGGACAAATGGGGAAGTCGGTTTAAGCATGTTGCCTGAGGACCCCTCACTCCCCAGTGCTCACACAATCTGCAGTCTTTCAAATAGTTAACAAATCTCCAAAATTCTGAAAATCAGAGTCTGGCTGAGCTCTTTCTAGAGGAAAATGAGAAGGAGAAAATACAGTTGGAGGAGTGGTTTAATTATTGTGTTTGCGTGTTTGCTTTTAAAACTATCATTTGACCCCTCATTTAATTATTTGCATTTGGTTACCTATTAGATTTATTCCTTGATTATAATTTTAAGGTAAATTTCTGATTAGAGCATTGATAAAATGTTCTCGTTGGGGCCAGGGTCCTCCCAAGAATACATAGTTGGCCTGCAGGCCCTAAAAGGTTAAAAACTCTCACTTTTTTAATGGAAAAAGTAATTGGAAAAACTTTCAACTTTGAGAATTTCAAAACCTTCCTTGAAACGTGGAAAATGTGTTAAAGAAACAGAACCATGAATCCAAGGCTCCTCTCAGATCACCAGAGCAGGCTTTTTGGGATAGGGTGTCTCTGGCTTAGCCAGTTGGCTGGTCATGGAGGCTAGCTAATGCCTAACAACTTCCTTTCTCTCTGTCTGCCTCCCCCTGTAGCCGTCATATGCTGAGTTTGATATTAGTGGAAATGTACTTGGTTTGATCTTCAACCAAGGAATGATCTGGTGAGCTATGTGTTTTGTTTGGGGACCACCTCATCAGGGAAGTCAGAAAACTGGAATCCCATGCTTGGCCCCCCAGCTAGCTGGGGAAGAGGTTAGACAAATCCTCAGTCCTCTCTGAACTGCCTCTTTTCAGATGACAAATAGAGGACAGGACAAGATGAGAACCAGGACCATATCCAGCCTACTCATGGGCTACCACGGACAAAGAGGAAAGGAGAGGAATAGAGGAAGGCTGAAGGGGAATGAGAAGGAGGAAGGAAAAAAGGACAAAGTAGAGAAGGGAGGAAGGAAGAGGCAAAAGGGAGAGAGGAGGAGAAACAGAGGAGGAAAGAGAAGAGGGAGGAGGGAGAAAATAGGTAGGAGTGGATGAGGAAAGGAGCCAAGGGTCTTCCTCCTCTGAGGCGGTTAGAAGAAAAGGCTGAGTAATTTCAACCAAAGACTTTTTTTTTTAATCTTTTTTTTTTTTAATTTATTTTCAGCATAACAGTATTCATTGTTTTTGTACCACACCCAGTGCTCCATGCAGTCCGTGCCCTCGCTAATACCCTGGTTCCCCCAACCTCCCACCCCCCCACCTCTTCAAACCCTTCAGATTGTTTTTCAGAGTCCATAGTCTCTCATTGTTCACCTCCCCTTCCAATTTCCCCCAACTTGCTCAACCAAAGACTTTTAAGAGACTGAGGGCTCACTGAAAGCCAGTGTCCCATTCTCTTCATTTAAGAACTTCAGATAATTTTCTGAGCAGCACTATTGTTTTAGGGGAACCACAAAGAAAGAGACAGGAGGCCAAATAATTTGTTAGGTGCCTCGTGGTCAGAACCCAAGCCAGTGGTGCTTGGAGATCTCCCTCTCCTGAGGAATGGGTGGCTACAGCTTGGCAATAAATGTCCAGCTTAAATGGGAGACCACTGACTTCAGAACATGTGGGGAAGGCAGTGAAGCCTCATGCTCCTAACCCATCTATGCCATTTCCTCCTGTCATCCTTCCTTGGCCTCACCTGCTGGGGGGCCAACCGAGTATGCGGTTTCTGCCCTTTCAGGATGGGCTCCTTCTACGCTCCGGGACTGGTAGGCATCAACGTGCTGCGCCTGCTGACCTCCATGTACTTCCAGTGCTGGGCAGTGATGAGCAGCAATGTGCCCCACGAACGCGTGTTCAAAGCCTCCCGATCCAACAACTTCTACATGGGCCTCCTGCTGCTGGTGCTCTTCCTCAGCCTCCTGCCAGTGGCTTACACCATCATGTCCCTCCCGCCCTCCTTCGACTGCGGACCATTCAGGTGCATAGTCCCGGTTGCATGGGAGCAGCTCCTCCCCCAGAGCAGTCTGTTGAGGGAGCCAGGGCTCAGAAGTCCTCTTCTAGCATCTCATCAGCCTGCAAAAGGCCATGGAGCTCTGTGCAAATCATCAGAGCCGTTCAATGGCGTTTTCTGCAAGGATGGACATGTTCTATCTCTGCATGATCCAATATGGTAGTCCCCAGCCACGTGTGGCTCTTCAACATTGGAATGATGACGAAGAAACTGAATTTCTTTATTCCATTACAATTCACTGTAATTTAAATAACCTCCCATGCCTGATGGCTACCATATTGGACAGTGCAGCTCTGACCTTTTAACAAGTGGATAGTCTACTGCCCTGGATTACCTTACCATAGGATGAGTAATGGGGGGGATAGTCTGAAGATGAAATAACCATACATTTATAAGTGCCATTCACATCGGAAGCAGCAACTGAGATTTTTGACTGGGTCCCCATCCCCTGCAGAGCATTTGTCAGTGCTGTGGGTTTAGGGTATAAGCAGACCAGTTTAGGAGACTGGGCATTGTATAAAGAATGTATAAGTAATGAGATAAGGAGGTACACTGAGAAATAATATGCATCTGCTGCTCTCTTTCCAAGCATAAGACCCTCTGGAAATAAAGCCATCTCTCTACTCCATAAGAAGGAGTTCTGTGGTTCAAGCAGTTTGGAACATGCTGGCCATTTTATCTGCCACCTTCTCACTTAAAAATGCTTAGGGCAGGGGCGCCTGGGTGGCTCAGTGGGTTAAGCCGCTGCCTTCGGCTCAGGTCATGATCTCGGGGTCCTGGGATCGAGTCCCGCATCGGGCTCTCTGCTCAGCCAAGAGCCTGCTTCTCTCTCTCTCTCTCTCTGTCTGCCTCTCTGCCTACTTGTGATCTCTGTCAAATAAATAAATAAAATATTTTTTAAAAAAAATGCTTAGGGCACACTATTAATGGATCAGAAGAATCATGCAATAAGATAATTTGTGCAAGCCAGCATTTCTGTCCTTCTTGACCATAGACTCTTCATGGAACACTCATCCAGGGCCAGGAGTGAGGTGAGGTGGGTGAGGCACCGATTCTGAGCTTGCACGACACTACGAGTGAGTAGCTCCTTCCGTTGTGCATCCCAGGGCCTGACCCAGCTCACTCTGATCCTGGCTCTGGGCCTACCATAGTGGATCAACACATGGGGAAATGCTGCTCTGGTACTTTTCCATTTAGAAGGGACTTATGTAGCTAAAGCCCTGTAGTGTGTACCCCCCCACACACCCCCAGCGAGTGCTGTGATGCTCAGAGGCATTAGTGGCATGCTCGAGGCAGAGTGAGATCTGGCTGCACAGAGGTTCAGATGGAAGGAATGCGATTGGGGGTGACCAGATCTAGAGAAGAAGAATTTGCTGAGCTGTAGAAGGCCTGGGGTGCCAGGCTGAAGGGAGAGCCACATGATAAGAATGGTAGAACCCTCTCTTGACTTCTTCCTAAGCAAGGTTTGGAGGGCTGAGCTCTAGATACAAATGCCAGTGCTCCTTTGTTCAGGCTGCCTACCTGCCGCCAGAAAGGAGGCCCAAGGGCAGGCCTAAGCCATGCCTGGCCCTTGCCCTCTGCCCCACCCTTGCTTCGTCTGCTACCCTGAGAGGCCCTGACAGCCTACAGCCAGAGAGCAGGGAAAGGAATCTGAAAACGGAACTCAGAAGGAAACATGGCTGCCACCGCCTTCCTGTCACCCTTCTCATCAAAACTCACCAACAGTTAGTTCATTCCTCAGATATTTCTACAGCTGTTCTCTCTCTCACTTGCTTCAGGTGTTTTCTCAAAGGTCACCTTCTCAGTGAGACCTTCCCTGGAGAGCCTAACTAAAATGTCACACACACAGTCTTCTTATCATTGTTTCTGCTTATTGTATCTCCTGATCAACATCTAACAGTCCAGGTTTTTTGCTTATTTATTGTGTTCGTTGTCTATCGCCTTCACCAGGACATAAGCTCCAGGAGGGTGTGATTTTTGCTTCCTTTCTTACTGCCTTATACCCAGGGTCTAGAAGAGAATGCCTAGTTTATGGTCAGTGTTCAAACTAGACCTTTCACATCACAAAAATTCACTTTTACCTGGAGGGACTTGGGGTTTCAACCAGATCCAAACAGACAACATTAACAGATGTTAATAGAATTAGACATAGAATTAGAATTATAATTAATAGAATTTAATTAAGTTAATTAATTAAGTTAATAGAATAGACATAGAATTTTTGTAGAGTTTCATTGGAGCACAGCCACACCCATTTGCTTACATATAATCTGTTGCCACAGATTTCTCACTACAACAGCACAATGGAGTCATGTCAACAGAGACCATCTGGTTCACAAAGCCTAAAATCTTTATTATTAGCTGTTCCCAGAAGAAAAACTTCTCAACCCCCTAACACTAGAATCAGCTCAGTCAGTTGCCAACTGGGTCATCTCGTGAAGTTACTTAACTCCCTACACCACAAGTTAATTGCCTATAACATGGAAATAATTGTAGTGCTTCTGTCCTAGTGTTGTTATGAGGATTTAGTGTATTATTTGCAAAACACTTAAAGGAGGGTGCTAATTTCCATGGTAAGGTGTATATACAAGTTTGTGAAGCCTGAGCCCTGCCCAAGTTGGGGGTAGTTGGTACACCTAACAAGGCTATGAGGTGGGAAGCATCATCTACACCAGGGCTCAGCTACCTTTTTCTGGTAAGAGCCTGACAGTAAATATTTTCAGCTCGGGAATCAGGAGAAAAAAATCAAGAATATTATGTAAATACTTCTATAATTAGAGAAACAAATGGTCACAAAGTTTATATTATTGACAAAATTCAAGATATGATAATAATAGAGGATAAGTTTTGTAATATAGGTCTACCGATGAAAAGAATGGAGTTCTTGAGGGGAAGGCGATGATAATATCTCACATAACAGGGGCTCAAAGTTACTGTCCCTTGTCATCAACGTCAGATTTACTTCTTAGAGAGCAGTACAGTCCATCTTTTTACCAGGCATGACAACACATCTCCTACCCTAGAAGAAAAATTCCCATAAAGCTTTACTACTACTAAGCCATTGAACTGCTATGCAGTTGGGCAAACGAGAATCCTGTTCCATTTCTGACAAAATGTGCAGTTCGGAAAATGATTAACTTATGAGAGCAGATGAAATTCACTATTGACATTATTGACTGATTGCAGCAGCACATGATAGATTTAAATATTTTCTGCAAATTACCCAATGATGAGTAAGATAGTGAATAACCGTAGTCTGTCCACACCTAAAATTTCACAAGCTTTATAAATTTGTCCAGCTAAGCCTTCTTCTGCCCTATATATATTTTGACCATTGTCAACTGTAGCATGTCATAGCAGATCCCACATCAATTGTACCAAATTCCATTCCATTCAATTGTACTGAATTAACATATTCTCAACTTCTTTGAGAAAATTTCTTCCATATTTGTTCCACATGGTGTATTCATAGAAATCAGTTCTTCAGTCACTTCAAACTTGGCATTCGTTCCTCAGTTAAACAACTGAGCAGCATCAGTAACATCTACTGACTCATCAAGGGTCAAAGAAAACCACTTGACATTTACCTCTCTTGGAATACACTCTTGTTCTCAATGTTCTCAATGTCCTCAACTCTTCAAGCAGCTGCTTTTGCTGGAAATTCTCCAAGTCTTAAGCAAGTTTATTTCCTCTAGATACATTTCTTCTGCTCCTGCAATCAAATACAATTTAATCACTTCACCACTGGTCAGTGAGGAACGTGATTTTGGGAAGTGGAGGAAAGGGGAGTCCTTGCTATATAGAGAACAGAAAGCTTAGCTGAATGATGTCCTACAGGTATATGGAAATCTGAATCTGTAAATAATGAACTTGGATGTTTGGCTAAGGAGATTCCTAAGCGAAGTATTGAAGGTGCAACCTGGTTTCGTCCTGCTGCTTCTACTAAAATATGAGAGGAAAGAGACAAATTGAGAAAAGAACTGATAAGTCAAAAGGAACCAGAACCTGATGATTTGGGAAATTCTCAGCCTGTCCAGATTGCAAAAGACACTGCAAACAGATTTACTGTCAGGAAAGCATGCTCTAAAGAAAAAAAAAAAAAAAAAAAACAAGGGGCAGGCTGAGCAACTTTTGCAAGTGCCTCTGAGGGATCAAAAAACCTAAATATTCATTCATGCAGAGGATTTTTTTAAGGACTGGGATCCTCTCAACCATCTCAGCAGAAGGCAAGCATAGAGATAGAATTCTCCAGTAAAGATCTGTGTGGGACCCTCTTGTCTAATGGACTGAATTCCCATGACATACATGGAAGACCCACCAGATATTTAAGAATGTCATATGAGCAGTAACACTGCCATCTTTTACTGTTATCTTAGGGCTGACACACCACTATATTTTGGGAGTAAATAACTCATTTTCTAGTTTTATGGGTCCATAGAGAGAAGAATTTTGCCCCAAGATGGATCATACCCAAGGTCTCACCTATATGTAATTTAGATGGTGAGATTTGGGACTTTTGTGCTGATGATATTTAGATGAGATTTTGGACTGTGGGTTAATGCTTTAATGGGTTGCAACTTTGGGGGATACATGGATGGCAATGAGTGTATTTTGCAGGTGAGATGAACATGAATCTTCAAGGACTAGAGAGCATAAGGTGATGGGCTGAATAATGGCTCCTGAAGATATTTGCTTCTCATCCCTGGAACCTGTAGACCTTATTTTACACAGCAAAGTGACCTTTGCCAATGTGATTAAGTTAAGGATCTTGAGGTGGAGAGATTATCCTGGATTATCCAGATGAGCCCTAAATCACAAGTGTCCTTATAAGAGGGAGACACAGGGATATTTGACTACAGAAGAACAGAAAGTGAAATATGAAAGGAGAGGTGTTACCAGCTTTGAAGACAGAGGAAGGGGCCATGAGCCAAGGAATGCCAGAAATAAAGCATGAGGTGCTGGGGAAAAAGCGAGGAAACAGATTCTCCCCTAGCACCTCCCTCTGAAGGGAGTGCAGCCCTGCCAACACCTTGGTGTCAACCTAGTGAAACACATCAGACTTTTGGCATGCAGTACTATAAGAGAACAAATTTGTATTGTTTAAAGTCACCTGTGTGGCAATTTGTTATAACACCCACTGGAAACTAACACATCATCTAATACATCATGATTCAAGGACAAAATAACCCATACTTAATTGTGACTTAAAAGCATAACAGGTGAAATTCACTTTTCTTGGTTTTACATGACAGGTACGCATGAATAAGAATAAAAAATGAATTAATTAAATGTCATAATATGATACACATGGCACTTAAAAGCGCTAAGCATTGAGATGGCCATGAGTGGTCTCTGACACAACTATTTCTTGTCAGCCATTAGAGCACAAAAATGACCACAGACCATATATAAATAAACAGGCATGGCTGTGTTCCAATAATATTTTACTTAGTGACACTAAAGTTTGAATTTCCTACTTCAATTTTTATATATCACAAAATATTCTTCTTTTTTTCCCCCCCAACCACTGAAATACGTGAAAACCATCTTCGTTTTCAGGCCATAGGAAAACAAGTCATAAGCCAAATCTGGCCCATGGGCCATTATTTGCCAACCTTTGATCAATACTTTACAGAAGGGAAAGATGAAGCTTCTGGCTGCAACACTGGAGGGCACTTATCATTTGATGACCCCATACATAGTATTTTATATAAAGTTGTATCTACACCCTCTAAACAATTCTCTGAGGCAAATACAATTATTCTACTCATAATACCATATTATACTGTATCATTATTATGCTCTATTATACAGATGAGGCTATTATTATGCTATATTATACAGATATCATAATACCATATTATACTGTATCATTATGCTATATTATACATAATATTATCATTATTATGCTATATTATACAGCAGAGAAATTTTCAGTATCTTGGCCAAAGATATCAAACATCTACAGCACTGTCTGATAGAATTTTCTATGTGATGAAAAAAAATTCCATATCTACTCTTCGAAAATAGTAGCTACTAGTCCCATGACTACTGAGAATACTTGAAATGTAAGACTAAAAAACTGAATTTTTAATTTTACTTAATTTTAATTAACTTTTTTTTATCAAAAGAGTTGTTTAATCATGAAAAGGGAAACAGTCCAATAACTAACTAATAAACATAAACAACATAAAGGGTGCTGGATGTTGACTTCTTAGTGCTCATCATTTTCAGCCATCAGCTGCAGCTGTCCATATTTGCTGTTTTCCTCTGTAGAAAAGGGAAAAAAGACAGACCTAGAGCAAATCAGAATGAGAAACTGAGTGCTCTGGTATTGATCTGCCAGAGAAAATACAGGATGCCCAGCTGAGTTTAAATTTTAGATAGATAATGAATAATTTGCTCTATGAGACATTCTTATACTTCTGAAATTCAAATTTAGCTGGACATCTTGTATTTTTTAAATTAACTTTTAAATTGATTTTTATTTTATTCTTTCTTTTTTAATAGCTACACTGAACAACACAGCTCTAATGGGGAGACCGAGGGAACTGAGAGAAACAGGCAGAAAGAGAATAAGTAAATTATCCCGTGTGTCCCACAGCTAATAGATGAAGGAGCAAGGATTTGAACCAGGAATTTCAAGCCCTAAAGTCCATTTCTTGGCCCTGAAATGATTAACCATAGCCAGCAAGGGACCGTAGTCTCTGGGCAGGCATTTGTGGAAGTCAGTCTGCATAATAGTTCTTGGGTATTTGAAGAAAACCAAAATTACCACTGTGACCTGTCCAGGAGCCTGTCCTAAATGATCCAATCTCCTGAAACTATCATCTGAAGACAATTTGTAAGTATTTCTGAGCGGCCCCATGAAGTTGTCTCCCACATAAGCCTCTGGAGAGCTCTTTCCTTCCGTGGGGGCCCAAAGGGAGCTCCATGTTGATCTTACAACCAGCTGGCAGGCAATTTTCTCCCAGGAGAGTAGAGTAGAAAACCCATTTTCATCTTGCTGAGGAAGATGTCATACCCAGGAGACCCATGCAGGTTGAGAAGTTCTGAGGCTCCAAGGACATGACGCTGGCCGGGGGGCTGACCAGCTATAAGACAGAGCCAAATGGCAGCCCCTCATGGGGCATGTTTTACATGCAGCCCCTTTGGAGCAGAGCTCTGGTTCTTCTGGGAAAGCAGTGGTGAGTGGCAGCTTGGGACCCACGGGGACACGGGTGCAGCTGTGTTCACCACACAAGCTTCATATACTGAGCTGTCATGTGTTCTCTCTTCTTCACAGTGGGAAAAACAGAATGTATGATGTCATCCAAGAGACAATTGAAAATGATTTTCCAACCTTCCTGGGCAAGATCTTTGCTTTCCTCGCCAACCCTGGCCTGATCATCCCCGCCATCCTGCTGATGTTGTAAGTTAGGGGCTCTGCCTCCTGGCAACCTTCCCTTTACACTTGAGACTTCCCAGGCATGTCCTTCTCCCCCAACGCCCAGCCCTCTTCCTTAATCTGCATTTCCCAGAAGCAGATCCTGAGACAAAGATGCAAAGGCAGATAGTTCACTGGGGAGCGAGGAAAGGAAGTGAGATGGGGAGGGGGACAGCAAGGTCATTACCACTGGGATGACTTTAATCCTGCTGGGGAACACTGGGAAACAGTGGGTCTCAGAGTTATCCAGCTCATGAGTCAGGGATGGGGCATCCGTAGACCGGCACCCATCGCTCACTGGTGGGTTGGACTGGGAAACCTAAAAAGGGAGCAGGGTGGGTTAGTTCCCTGGCAATCTGGGTCAGCTGCATTCCTGGGTCAAAGGGTTTCTGCAGGGGATGGAAGGGAAGCTCCAGGCACAGAGGTAAAGGAACTGCTAGTCATAAGTCTTTCAGGGAGCACACTGAAAGATGGGGCCCAAGGAATATGGATGGCCACTGACAGTATCTGTAACACTCTCCTAAACACCCCTTAGAAATATCAAAGACGTCTGGGCTCTGGGTCTCTGAGAAAGCAGAGGGTCTGATTCAGCCTGTCCTTGGGTGCACTGGAACCTTTGGTTCATTCCCCACTCTCCCTCCCACCAAAGACCGAGAAACCCGTGAGAATGGTGAGTAGGTTGGATGATCTCTGGACCCCCAACCCCAGCCCCAGGCCTAGGGCAGAGGAGGCAAATAACACACGTTCAAGGAAGGAGCAAGGGAAGAAAGAAAAGAAGAAGGTGGGAAGTGAGACTCCTGAATTTGAATTATGGTCATCGAAAATGTACTGGTGAAAATATTAGGGTGTTTTTTCTTTACAAAAAACCATTTTTGGCATGCTTTTTTAAAATTTGTGAAATATTCCTAACATACAGAAAAGTACAGACAACATGAATGGGATCACAAGAGTAAACAGATGTTACTAGTTTGCATTATTTGCACCAATCTGTCCTTTACAAGAAATAAAATATTACAGATACACTTCAAGCCCTCTCCCACCCAATCCAGCTCTCTTCTTCCCTCCCCAAAAGTAACCACTGTAGGAATTCACTGTGATCATTTCCACACGTAGTCGGGTGTTTTCATCAGGCACAGGTGTACTATCCTTTTCTGGGCTTTAAATTTTTTCAGGAATGGTTCACTTTCTCACTCAACATTATGTTTGGGGAATGTATCCATGTGGATCCAGGAGCTCTACTCCTCTATGACCGGCTCTACTCTGCTCTGCAATGTGATTAAACTACAGTTTTTCTGTCCCTCTGCAGAGAGGTGGTTAGGTTTCCAACTTCTTTGCTATTGCAAATGTGGTCCTTGTGCAGATGTGTGAGGGCTTCTCTTGGACAGACCTCTGGAAGTAGAAGTGCAGATTCATAGGTATGTGTTTCCCCAATCCTTCTAGAGAGTGCTGAATTGTTCCCCCAAATAGGTGTATTTTCTTACATCTTTGACTGGAACATCTTCTGCTCCTAGTCGAGGCCTAAGAAAGGACTGGCATAATAGTGACCACCTGTACTACACCTTGAATGCCTGAGGAAATTCTGGAACCCAGACCTGACCCCTTACAGGCAGCAAAGGGAAATGCTGAATTTGGGAATGGAGGGACACAGCCACCCATGAGCATTTCCTCCTCTCTGACCTCCAGTTCCTCCCTAATAGATGGGTGGTTAGTTAGGAGAGAAGGTGAGGTCTGGCCTTCAGGGTAGGAGCCTTACAAAACAGGTCCTGCTGCCTCCCACTGTCCTCCCTGACTCTCCCTGAGTCTCTGCTGCCGTGGCCTCATGGGATAGCCTCTGACCCACACTCTGCCCTAAACACAACGGGATTCCTCCTCTCTGGCTGGAAAGAGCTCGTGGACTCAATGAATTGGCTCTGGGTGGCCCCACCCTGAGAGGAAGACTTAGAAGACCCAAGCTGGAGCAGCTAAGACTTGAAATCTATGGAGAAAAATGATAAAGAAGGATGAACCTCAAAAGCTCCCAAGTAACAGGATGGCAAGGCACCCAATCCACCTGGTACCTTGGCTTTTGTGGCCCCTCCCCTCTCAGGTGGTTCACCTAGGTCATAGCCCTTGACCTTAGGTCCTGTGAAAGGGAAGCTTCAAAGGACACCTGGTGAGAGCTGGACTCTGAAAACCAGCCCAGGACCAGGCATTCCCATGAGTGCTCCCTAAGCAGGGACCTCCAGGCCTTCTGCACTTGTGCTTCTAGGCTAACTTGGAGCAGGCACCTAGCATCCAGACCTTCCTCTCTTAGCCCTTGATGACTGGGGAAGGAGCTTTGGTTTTAAATGTTTGGCTCCAACAAGTACTGATAGATGGGGTAAATTTTGACAAAGTACTTAACCTCTCTGAGTTCTAGGAGACTGATTTGGAAAGATGGGAGACATCCTTTCAACTTCATGGGGTTTCCGTGAAAACCACAGATGTGGTGGAGTGGGACATGTATGACACATAGCCTGACCCAGGGCAGCTCCCCAGGAAGTATAAGCAGCTTCTTCTGCTTTCAAGAACCCCTGCCCCTCCCCCACCTCTTCAGATTTCCAAGAAGAATGATTCCCTTAGCCAACATTTACTGAGCACTCTGAGAGCTTAAAATGTGTATGTCATTTCCGCTTTTAATAAAATAGAAAATAGGGTGTCCAGAACCTTCTCGGGAGCTTAATCTCTCCACCGTGCCCAGAGGCAAACTACTGCAGGAAGCCTGCCTTGATTCCTCCAGAAGGGGTCCAGCTCTTGTCATTTTCCAAGACTGCCTATCACAGGAGGTTCACTTTTCTCTTGCAGCCTGGCCATCTACTACCTGAACTCCGTTTCCAAAAGCCTTTCCCGAGCTAATGCCCAGCTGAGAAAGAAAATTCAAGCGGTGAGTCTGTCGGGAGTTTTCATTTGAAAAGATGTCATGGTTTTGGTTTTTGCTAATTTACTCTGTGAGCCCAGTTGTATTAGCTAAATGGCTTCCTTCCAAACCAGATCCCAAAGTATCTGTGTTACAGGAAGCCTTGTAAGATTGAACAACATACATTTCTATTTTGAGGTTATTCAGGGGGCACACAATAATGATGGCTTAAATTTGGAGAGGTTGTTAAAGAACAGGAGAAATTCAATGGACTCAAGCAATGTTCATACATAGTAAAACCAGTACCCCCAGTAATATGTATAGATTAAAACTAATACCATAAATACTAGAGAAAATATTGTCAGAATGACATAGTGCTTGTGCACACAGCCTAAGAGGTCTCTTAAGCCCCCGGCTGCACACAGATAGCCTCTCTCCCCACCAGCTGAGTTCTAACTGCTCTCTTGTCTCTCCCAGCACCCAACCTCCCCCCCCACCTCCCCAAAAGCGGTGAAAGGCAGACCCCACCCCGCTCTAAGCCCTGTCCTCCTTGTTCCTTGCTCCCTCTTCTGGAATTAATCTCATCTGCCTCGCAGCCAGCTCCCCCTCTGCATCTCCCTCTGTTAACCTCACTGTCCTCCTGCCCAGAAACAAAGAACCTTGAAATGCAGGATTGGCAGGGTTTCTGTCCTCCCCTGGCCAGATGTCCCTTCAAATGCTGTGTAAAGCTGAATCTTGGGCTCCTCTGTCCAACCAGCGGCAAGGACCAAGACCTGGCAATTTAAGGTAGTTACCAAAAACTGAAGATGGATTCCTTGTCCCCTAGACCTCGCCATCGTGGGCTCTGTTCCTCAAACACCCATTTCCCTGAGAACCGTTCATTCTTTTCCTGCAGCTCCGTGAAGTTGAGAAGAGCCACAAATCTGTCAAAGGCAGAACCACAGTCCAAGATTCAGAGGACACAGCTAAAGACACCTCCAAAAATGCCACCCAGCTCCAACTCACCAAAGAAGGTAAATTCTACTTCGTGACGATTCCTTCTTCATGGGGCCACATGGGAGGGTGTATAGAACATCAGCTGAGAAATCAGATGGAACTGGGATGAAGTCAGAATTCTGACAATTAACTGTGCGAAGCTGAGCCCATTAAGCTAAGAATGGGTCATAGGTCCTACCTCATGGGGTGGGAAGAATGAGATGGGATTCTGCAAGAGGCGAGCTTCACAGAGGCCTGGCACACAGAGAGAGAACCCATGACTATGAGCTGGGAGGGGCGTCTTGACATGGGGAAGCATCTCCACTCCTCCTCTGGGGCTGTCTCCCTCACCTCTACCCACCAAGTCTCTCGCTGCATTTTCTATGGTGACTCTTGACTTTCGCCACAAGTGAGCCTTCTTTTCTGAAACGATTTCGTCTTCTTCACTTTCTCTCTTGAGTCTGACAGTCCCCTTCTGATATCCTCTTTCTATCTGGCTCTTTAACCCAATGGAGGGGCACTGCTGGTGTCCTACCCAGATGCCGCTAAGATACCCTGAGGGTTGGCTGACAGGGGGTCACAGTCACCTGGGGATGGAGGAGGTATTTGTTCTCTGTGTTGTCTTGAATGTTTTCTTTAGAAGGAAAAACAGATTTGAATCCAGCAGTTGCTACTCCTACCGGAACCAATTTGTATTCTCTTAAAAACGAGAAACACTGGAATATCTAGAATGGAAGGATAAGAAATGACCACATGTGTTCCAAAGAAAGTGTCATAGGACTTCAGCACGGATTGGTCACAGACCATCTCCACCTTGAGAGAGGAAATGTCAAGCCAAAAGAGACCATCTCCTAGGTGACCCCATGTCCAAAAGCTTGTCCCTATTGTAAAATTAAACCACATCAGCGTGCTGTTATTTTGGCCTCTGATACCAAAAGTGAATAAGATGCACAAGAAATGGCTGACAGTTCAGGAGTTCGAATTTTTAATACAGAAATTGTATTATTTATTTGATGACTTTATGACATATAAGCAAGATCACAAAAAACAGAAACAAAGAATTTAAACTGCACAGTGTTATCTCCCTACAAGGCGAACGTCCTCTGTTGGCATATTTTTCTTTTTCTTTTTCTTTTTTTTTAAGATTTTATTTATTTATTTGACAGATAGAAAGATCACAAGTAGGCAGAGAGGCAGGCAGAGAGAGAGAGGGGGAAGCAGGCTCCCTGTTGAGCAGAGAGCCCGATACAGGTCTTGGTCCCAGGACACTGAGATCATGACCTGAGCCGAAGGCAGAGGTTTAACCCACTGAGCCACCCAGGTGCCCCATTGGCGTATTTTTCATTTTTGAGGTCCAACCATGATGGAAGTGGCTGTGGAAGCAGGTCAGGAAACTTTTGCATCCCTGGCAAACCCTGTGTTGGTATTGGAATACTTGTCAATATCAGTATTGACACTGAAATAGTAATGAATTACTACTGAATGGTTGGTAGCAAGTAAACAAGTGGATATTGCAGAAAGAAGACAAGAAGTCTGTGTCACAATAGAACCTGTCCCTAGTGATTCTCCCAAAATAAATAGAAGGCATTTCAAAGCTACAGACCTCCTTGTTGGTCAGATCGGCTGGCAGTCCTTCAATGCTCTCCAAGACTGGTTCAGGGTTGAAATATGGAAGAGTGACTGGCTAGCGGCTTATCATGACACTGAAGAAAATATCTGAAATCACCTAATTGTCCCACACGGGGCAGGAAATGGAGTACATGCAATGTTATATTGTAGTATCACCAACAAAAATGAGAAAATGGGGGGCACCTTGGTGGCTCAGTAGGTTAAAGCCTCTGCCTTTGGCTCAGGTCATGATCCCAGGGTCCTAGGATCGAGCCCCGCATCGGGCTCTCTGCTCAGCAGACAGCCTGCCTCCCCCCGTCTCTCTGCCTGCCTCTCTGCCTACTTGTGATCTCTGTCAAATAAATAAATAAAATCTTTTTTAAAAAATGAGAAAATGGAATGGACCTATTTGGACACTGATGGACTTAAGTATGGAAGGAAAACAATAGGTGTACAAAATGTTTTCTATGAGAAACCAAGGAACTTACACTGGTTTGACAGTGGTCGGCTCACGTCCCCACAGTCCCAATGACGCACTTCTTCCCTGCCTTGCTCTACTAGACTGCTGCTTTAAAGTTTGCCCCTCTCCAAATGTGAGTTTTTAGTACGGATCCAAAGTTCTTTTCATTTTGTACTGCTTACCTCGGTACTGCAGTGTTTGATTTTTTAAAATTAGTGTGATCTGAACACATCAGTGGGAGTAGGCTATGGGGGAAAGCCTGGGAAGATGGCCGCCAGTGGCCTCCATGGCTGCCCTCACTTAGCTTCTCTTCTCGAAGTAGTCGCTAGAATGATGCAAGTTACTATAATAGGCCCAAGCAAGTAATGACTCAAACACAATGAAAGTTGACGTCTCACTCAACGTGAAGTCTAAATTGTGTGTTTCCACTTGACGGCGACTTTCTTCTCAAGGGATGCTGCTGCAAGGATGCTGGCTCCTTCCACCTGGTGACTCCACCTACCCCAGACAGGCACAAGGGGGAGGGGCAGGGAGGAAGTGGGGCACGTCAAAGCCTGGACTTCAGGTACAGGCCACATTCACCCACCAGGGAAACCTAGTCCGTTTCTGTGTCACAGGAACTGAGGTTGGTAAAGAGCAAGCCAGTATCACCCTGAGGCCAGAGGTAAGGGAAGGGCAGAAGACAAGTAAACGGGAGCACTGGAAGTTGGATATGATTCCATGCAGGTCACACAGCCCCTGCCAGCATCATATGTTACAGTTGTCCCAGCTTTGTATTCCAGAAAACCAAGGCTCAGAGAGTCCAGTGTAAGGCCGGTGTTCAAAACCTAGCTCTCCAGCCAGCGGACCATATTCTTCCAACAAATCTGTTTATGCCAAGGCCGGGCCAAGATGCCCCCAGACACCCAGGGCCATCTGACCATTCTCACTTCGCCAAATGGGACTGATATACACACACACAGCAGGGCAGCTCCAGAGGGCTCCCGTTTGATACCAGGAAACTGAAGCAGATTCCCCCACATCCTCATTCTTAATCTTGGTTCCTTTTCCAGGTACCACATCTCACCCTGCCAGCCAAAACCAGACCACAGACAAGAAGGTCCAGGATCCTGGGACCTCCAGTTCTGCCAGCGGGACCACACTGCCTGCCTCCCGGCACCTCTCTGGAGCTCGGCTTACTGGTGTCAGACCAGATTCTGGCCCTGCTCAGCCTCAGACTCATCCTTGGAGGTCAGCCTCTGGAAAGAGTGCTCAGAGACCTTCCCACTGACAGCTGGGACTCACAGAAGCACCATTCTGGGGCTGATCCTTCGGCCCCACCAGCTCACACACCCAAAACAATATTCTCTGTTCCTCTCTCTCTCTCTCTCTACACACACACACACACTCTCTCTCACCTGTCATTGTGGGAATTTCAATTATTTACTCTCAGGCACTTGTTGGCTACCGCAATGGAAGGACAATGGTTTCGTCCACTCTTCAGGGAAGCTGAGTCTCTCCTCACTCCCCATAAACTGCACTTTCCAGTATCTTGGTTCAGGCAGTTCTGGGCCTTACACTCACTGTGGTTCCCTCCACTCCAGATTTTGGGAGGAGGGGGCAGGGCCTCAATCACCACCATAGACTTTTTTCATGGCCGCCATGTTGGGACACCGGTTTCTGCTAACCTTACTAACTGGGAGGAAGATGTGAGACAGAGCAGCCCCCATTCCTGACCATCACCTCTATCCAAAGGAGATGAGGTGGTTTAAATGAAAGGTACAAGAAGCCACTAAATATAAAGGTAGTGAACCAAAGTCCAGCCATGGTGAATAGGAAGATGATTGTCCCCCAGAACCCAGCCTGAGGGGAGCTGACCCCATTAAGCAGCAAAAATGCATGGGAGCCTTCTAGCAATAAGGCAAGGAGCAAGTGTTTCTTCTGACTAGAGACAACATAGATTGCTCAGGGCAGAAAAGTCCTTCTCAAGCACCAAATCTGAAAAGGAATTTGATAGTCTGCTTACTGTGTAAGGAATGTTGAAGATGGTTTCTCTGAGGAGTTTGGCAAATGGTGCAATGCAGAGCCTTGTCTCCGGGGATTCTCTGTTGAACTAGTGTCATGGTGTGGTTCTAGGCAGAATGTCTCCTTGGGGGCACAAGCCAGGGAGATCAGAACATTGAGAGGGCCTTGGCAACAAGGACAAAGGAGTCACAGTGTAAGACTCTGAAGTTGCAGGAGTCCTGTGGGTGGTTCCCTCCTCTCCTCGGCCCCATGTTCCCATACCCCACGGATGCAATATAACTTCAAAATCGTCTCATGCCATGTCTCTGAGTGTTCTAAAGGGAGTCCTCTCCCCTGCCCACTGCACAACCATGACCCCAGGGGTTCTCAGGAGAATCTCCCACACCCTGGAAGTCAGCCAAAGTCCTGGTGGGGAGATAGATATTTTACAGAGACTTCATAAGCTATGAATTAAAGTATTTCCCAGGTTCCCTCCCAATTCCTTCCCCTTCCCAACCCAGCACTAGCACTTCACACATGACCTAGAATGGAATGGGAATGGGGACGCATGACCAGAAGAAAGAAATCAGTCCTTTTGCCCCCGTGCATCTCCAGGTGAAGATGTTTCATGGGCCTCCTATCCGTGAAACTCAGGTCCAACCTCCAATCCCAAATTATGCTGTGCCTTATGCCTCTTCTGAGAGGACACACGTTGGCCCTGAGTTTATATGCCTGACACCAGGATCCAGGCAATCTAACCCAACCAAGCAGGACTGGGAGGCCCAAAAATGGCCACCACATGACCCCTGGCCTTCAAGACTACCTGCCTGGGTAGTGCCAGCCCCTAGGGAGGGACAGTGATTATTGTCAGGCTTCCGATGGCTACCAACATGCCTGAACACCCACCATAAACACAAAACATGATCCTGTCCTGGTGATGCACAATTTTATGTGAGGGAATGTCTTCGTTGTCTGTTTCTGCACATCAGATTATCCCCCAAACTTAATGGCTTAAAGAAAGAAACACTGATCATCTCACACAGTTTCTGTGGGTCAACAACTTGGGAGTGGCTTTGCCGAGCAGTTCTGTTTCTGGGTAGAGCGCAAGATCTCAGGTGGGGCTACCAGCCCTGTAAGAGCTGACTGGGACTGGAAGATCTGTTCTCAAGCTGGTTCATACACATGGCTGTGGACAGGAGGAGTCACTCCTTGCTGGCTGTTAACAGGAGACTTTGATTACTGCCCACGTGGACCTCTCCGCAGGGCTGCTGGGGTGTCCTCGCAACTCAGCAGCTGGTGTCCCCCAGAGCTAGTGACAAGAGAGAGAACAAAGAGGAAGCCATGTGCCTTTTATAACCAGTCTCAGAAGTTACACCATCAATCCTACCGCTTTCTATCCATTAGAACTCAGTCACTAAGTATAGCTTCCACTCAAGGAAAGGAGATTAGGCTCCATCTCTTGAAGGTGCTTATCCAAGAATTTATGGAAATAGTTTAACAGGAGGTTTCCTAATTCAAATAGTTGCAAGAACACTCTCAAGACAACTCAAAGATTTTTCAAGAGATGTTCTTCAGAAAATTGGCTCATGGTGGCTCCCAGGACCCTCAAGCAGCAGGAAACTTCCCGTGAGCTGGGAAACAGGCAGAGGAAGAAGGCATGGGTAAGAGAGGAAGGGTGCTGCTCTGGCTTTAGAGTGGGGACATGTTATTAGAAAGCAGTCCCATCATCTCTGCATTCTTGGGTTTGACCTGCCAGCTCATTCTATCTTAACACTTAGCTTCAGCCTATCCAGGAGCCATCAGGCATGAACATCAGTCTTTCTTCTATCCTCCCTCCCTCCTTCCTTCTCTCCTCCCCCCGCCTCTCTTTCTTTCCTCAGCTCTCCTAAGAATGATTTAACAATAAATTTAACAATTTATCCAGAGAACTACAACCGTTGTCTTACTGATATCACCCGAGTTTATACATTTTGTATTGGGGGGGAATGAAAGAGACACTGGATTTTCTCTGTCGGAATGCCCATAAAGAACAACAATTCCACTGTACACAGACTCACATAGGTAGAAACACACCTTGGGTGAAGGTCAAAGGAGACACCTGTCATACTCACAGAAACTGGAGAGTGAGACACCAGCCAGTAGGGGGAGCTGGGCCAGGTACCAGCACGGTCTGCTATGCTGGTGACCCTCCGTTTAGTAAACTCCCTTCAGATATGCTTCAGATATGCTCTATAGAGCTCCACCCAATAATATATATATTATTATATTATATATTATATTATATATAATAATATAATTCCTGTAAGGGATTATAAGAAACAAACGTGCACTGCAGAAAGGGACACTTGTCTCCTTTGACCTTGGCAGCAAGTGGGGAGAAAAAGTCTCCCTTGAGAATTTATATCCACAAGGCAACCCTCACACAGAGGATCTAAATTCCCACACCACCTGTGTGCTTCAAAAACCTCAAATGGAAGATTTTAATTTAAAGTACTCTTAGAGGGGCGCCTGGGTGGCTCAATGGGTTAAAGCCTCTGCCTTCGGCTCAGGTCATGATCCCAGAGTCCTGGGATTGAGCCCCGCATCGCATTGGGCTCTCTGCTCAGCGGGGAGCCTGCTTCCTCCTCTCTCTCTCTGCCTGCCTCTCTGCCTACTTGTGATCTCTGTCCATCAAATAAATAAATAAAATCTTAAAAAAAAAATAAAGTACTCTTAGATTAACAGTCCCTCCCAGGAGGGGGAGGAAAGCAAAGCAACAAAAAACAACACAGCAAAGAGAAAGTGTGTAAAATGATAGAAAAAGAATATATCAGGAATCAAAATAAATGGAAACAGACTAAGTTCGGCAGATTGAAGACAGAGAGGATCAGATGAATATTTTATAATCCCATGCAGTGTTTCCAAGAGATACGATTAAAACCTACAGACAGAGTCGCTAGGGATTTTATCCCTTTTTGTTCCTAGGGAACAAAACTAAAACACAATCTTCAAGGGCAAAATCCCCAGGTGTGTGAGTGCTGTCCAATTTTGTAAGTTAGGCTTCTTTTTGAGTGTTGAGGATTGCTAATTAAAGACAGCTGTCTGCAGCATTGTGCCAGATAATTCTTTGATGCAGCATTAGTTTGGAAAATGCAAAGAAAGGCCCAAGATCGTGGTTGGGGTTGGTGAGGGATACAGAGAATACAGACATCTTTATCACTGAACCACATCTGGGTGATGAGCCATGTAAACCTCACCCCCCAAATTCTCTTTTGAAGATTCTACAAGTGGACACAGGTAAGACTAGTGTCAAGCCCCATGCTCTGTGCTTATAAGTAAGAGATATGATCACAGGCACGGGTAAGATCAAACATTCCTCAGGCTCAGATTCTGAATGCCAACAGCACTGGCTGAACGAAACGTTTACCCTACAATCCTGATTACACTGGGCTTTACAAGCTGCACCCAGAAGACAAGGAACGCTGAGCTCGAGGACCATCCTTGGATGCTTTTCATTCTTCTGTGTCTATGGGAATAATTACTGTATATATGTGTAACTCATTACTGTTGCAGGGGTTTTTTCCATGATTGAGAAATGGGCCAAGGAATTCCTAGAAGTCTTTCAAATTCTATGGGAGGGTTTTCCATTCTAGAAATGAGTGTAGAGAGTCGCCATCTTGTGGTTCTTTCACACAATTTCCTTTCCCGAAGCTCTCTCTACAGCCTGGAATTTAAACAGCCCATTCCATTTCCATAGGTGCCCATTAGCGTTGCCACGAGTAAAAACCCTGGGTTAATTTACACCAAGATGACACAGTGAGCCACAGCCTGGTCTAAATGAAAGAGGACTAGATGCTATAGAGTATGATCCTTCCTAGTGAGTGGACAGTTCAACCTACACGGAGAAAGAAAAGGCCCCAGGTGCCACAGGACTTTCAAGCTTGAACCCGGAACACGCCTGGGAAACCCTCAACCCTTCAGACCTTCTGCCCATGCAGGACACTTTTTCAGCTGGAACTTTCTGGGAAATCTGTCTTGCATCTCACCTTCAAACTAGTCTCCAATCAAACTTTGAGCGATGGAAAACAAGAGTTCTGACCCAAGCCACCCATCCTGGCTTTCCTTCAAGTCTTCTTGGGTTCTGGGTCTTACATACTAGATCCTCCAGTCTTTTGTCCAACTACTGACCAGGATGAATCTTACATTTCTAGCAATTCCTTCTTTCACTGCTGGCTTTTGCTTCCACGCTCATTCCATCCTAGCTCTCTAGATGACCTACACGTTCTTCCGTGACTACCCAGAACTACCATTATAGCTGTGAAGTCTTCCCCAGGAACACTGGCCCAAGTGGTCTTCCGGTCAGCCTCCCACACTACTGTGCCTCAGTACTTGCTCATGTCCAGTGTCCCAGGATCAGAAAGTCCCTGGAGTCAGAAGTCACAGGTTAGTGTTATCATTGTGTATATTACTCTCCCAGAGCTCTGCATTGCTGACTCCCTTGCTTAAGATCTCGGCTCAGCGTTGCCTCTTCGCTGAGCACCTGGGTAACACCACGCCACCTTCTGGAACACATCAGCGCCTGATGCACTATATATTTACTTAATGGTTTTATCTTCAAGAATGTGAACTCCGTGATGGCGGTGACTTACTTGGTTTGTTGACTACTGTATCCCCAGCACCTAGCTTTCTAGGTGCCATGCTTACGTACCTGGGATGTTACAGGCTCACAAAAACCCTTCTTTTTTTTTTTAAGATTTTATTTATTTGACAGAGAGAGAGAGAGAGAGAGAGCATGCATGCACAAGGAGGGGGAGTGGCAGGCAGAGGGAGAGGGAGAAACAGACTCTCCGCAAAGCAGGAAGCCGAATGCAGGACTTGATCCCAGGACCCCGGGATCATGACCTGAGCCAAAGGCAGATGCTCAACAACTGAGCCACCCAGGTGCCCCAAAACCTCTTTTTTTTTTTTTTAAACAAATGGTAGAATTAACTGATTCTGTAGATTCGTGAATACTCAGATCCCTCAATCTGACTCCTGAACATCCTGATTCCTCACCTGTAAAGGATGCTGGATCACACAATGTCCAAAGTGCTCACTAATTCAAAACTTACCTATATTCCCAGGAGACCAAAAAAGACTAGCTGGATTCAGTTGTTTAGTTTGGTTCTGAGAAGATGAGTGGAGGCAGCTTTGGGCTCATTTTTCTGCTCCCTCCTCCCAGCCGCTGTCACCATTCCATCTTCATGTCTGTGAGGTGTCTGCAGACTGAAAGGAGAGCCCTGGGCCTCAGGCACATATAATGATGCCAGTTGTTGGGGCCACACGGGAACCTGTAAGACTGAGTTGGAACGATACAATCGGGGTAGTAAATCTGAGGTTAGGAAGCTCACCAGCTTGGAGCACCCCAAACTTTTTCATCAATAGCATCTTGATTCCTTACCCAAAAGGTAAGCAATGTCCTTCACAAGGCAAAATCAGACGCTACCAAGCAATGATGGGTGGCCGAGGTTTTTCAAAGAGAAGGAGAAGGAAATAATGCTTAGAAAGCAGCAACGAGAAACAAGGAGGACAACAGCCTTTATCACCAGCCCAAACTACATGTGGGTCATAACAGCATGCATAGCAGAAACCAGAATTCCTGTGGAAGTGAATTAGAAGGAAAATATTGCACAGGAAAATTTGCAGACTATCACTAAAGCAGTATTTTGAGGGTAATGTATATGTAAGAAGAAAAGTTTAAATTAATGAGCCAAAGGAGGTACAAATAATCGGCAAGCTTACGTATTTTCCAGGTTCCAGCAACGTTTCATCAGAGGGACAGATGATGAACCGTCCATCTACTACCACCGGCAGTAGAAAAATGGTATGCATCCCTGTTGTACCATGTAAAACTAAACCGTGCTACAGGTGATCTATCTACATGGGTGAGTTAGTGGCTGAAGTGGTAGAATTAAATTATGGCAGCGGGATGTATTAAAAAATTCAGTTACGGTAGATTCTATGGGAGGCAATGGGAGAAGTGGGGCTCACCTGAGAATAGATGCAAGGAAATGTCATCAGGCTATTTATCACCAAGGTACAAAAGAAGAAGATGAAAGACCACTAACTTTTGTTGAGTACCTACTATCTGCCCAGTACCACCCCTGTGTCATACCCGGCCCCTAGGAGATGGCCAGTAAAATGTTGTTGAAGGGATAAATGAATCCTCAGTGTTCATTCTGCAGAATAAATGAAAGCTCAGGAAGGTGATTCACTTAGGTCACATCACAAGTAGTAGGATTGGGGTCTGAACCCAGGTTTATGGTCAGATTCATATTTATTACAGCTTAACAAATCATCCCAAAATTTAGTGGCTGAAAACCACAATGTATTATTTCTCACAATTCTGTGCATAGGTGGGGCTCAACTAGGTGGTTCTTCTGCTGGTCCTGTTTCTGGTTGCTCACGTGGCTGCAGTCAGATGTTGGCAAGGGCTGGGAACACACAAAATGGCTTTATATGTGTCTCCTTTCTTGGGACAGCTACAAGGCTGGGCTTAGTTGAGCTGCTGGGAAAGCTGGACCTGTCCGTGAAGCATCAGGGCCTTTCCTCCTCTATGTGGTCTTTCCAGCAGAGTAGCTGAATTTCTCATAAGGTAACTCAAGGCCCCCAAGAATGCAAAAGGCTGAGGCTTGGAAAGGGCACAGAATCACTCCTGCCACGTTCTATTGCCAAGAATGCATCACAGACCCAGCCCAGGAGGTCACTGGATCACTGGGGGGTCATTTTTGGACACTAGCTCCCACAGGTGATTCGGATATACCAAGCCCTTAATCTTCCTATGACTTCATGCCATGATGAGCACCTGCAAACTGAACATGATTGGGTTTAAGATCATCCCGGCAACGAAGACGAGGGTGGCTCAGAGAAGGGGAAACCAAAAGTTTTGCAAAAGTCTGCTTTGGTGCTGAAGAACAGAACCTCGGTAGTTATGAACCCAGCCCAAAGGGAAGGAAGGTATGGTTTCTAATATCACACACTGTGGAAATGCCCATTGCGGATAGATCATGAAGTATTGGGGAGATAGCTTAGTACAAGAGGTGGAAGTGAGGAACCCAAAAGAATATTTTCAGTGTTTACCCCACATCCCATCTAATCATGCGTTTGTATCTCACCAGCGGAAGTGCAGTTTTCTTCCATCATTTCTGAGTTAGCATCTGTCCCAGCACAGCTCCTATGTAACCAGAGGACTCAACTCTTTCCCAAGCATGACTGTGGCTAACTTCCAGCTCCGTGACTCTCCTTGTATTTAATCCACAGAAATGTATGTTTATGTAACATATATATACTATTAAATTTGTATGTGTACACACGTGTTTTACATACACATGTTTAGCTAAAGCAAAAAGTTTTACAGATCAATATGGTATGTAACATACTCTTATTTCTATTCTCTTTCATCCTATTTTTCTTAATGCTGGCAAAGAATGTCTAAATTAATTCTGCAATCCATTAATGGATTCTGACTTGTTCTTTGAAAACTTCTACTTTAGTAGATAAGCACCTGAAACCCCAGGAATATTTAGCACTAAATATAGAAATAATGAAAAAAAATCAGTCATAGAATTAATATTTCCCATTACATTTTGGGATCATCTGCTTAATTTGGTATTTATAATTTAAGAGAATTTAACATACTGATGTATGTAACAGATTAATTTTGCAATTTTACTTTTAAGTGTGAGAGAATTGATTCATACCCATAACCGTATTTAAATATATTTAACAGAATTCCAACACGTTTTAAGCGATATTGAGATTATGAGACTTTAAGATTCACTGTACTAAGTTTTAAGACTGAGCTTGCTACTTGGATTTTGTTTACCAAGTAACGGAATTGTTTAAGAAGAAAATATGTTAAATGTATAAATGCACTTCAGTTATAAGACTATACAGAATAAAAATCCCCTTAATGATTTTATAAGGGGCGCCTGGATGGCTCAGTCATTTAAGTGGTTGCCTTCAGCTCAGGTGACGATTCTAGGGTCCTGGGATAGTGACCTGCCTTGGGCTTCCCGTTCAGCAGGGAGTCTGCTCCTCCCTGTTACTTTCCCTCTGGCTTGTGCTCTTTAGCAGTACATACACCACTTTAGGATAAACAAGTTTGGGCTTTATCATTCTAATATTAATTATTAAAGCAAAGGTAATTTCAAAATAATCGCCAAAAGGCACAGAACCCGCCGTCGAGGACATGAAAGGAGCTCCAGTTCATTTGGAGCTGAGGGTTCCACGGGGCGAGCAACACGTGGTCCTTCAAAAGGAGCTGGTTCTTCTTGTAGAGGAACCAGAAACCGACTTAGGAAGCGGTGACATCGTTATTCTTTTCTACTTTATCGCCTGTGATAAACATTAAAAAAATAAAATACAACCGAAAAGCTCGAAGCCGGGCACAAGAAGCCGTTTCCTCCTGGTCTACGCCGACGCACCCCAGGCCCCGCTTCGGTCGGCGGGAGCAGGGTGGGTCCCGAGTGGGAATCGGGGACGCAGGGGTCCCGGGGACTGGGGGGCGCAGGGATTAGTCCCCGGCCCCAGGTCACCCCCGCCGCGGAAAGCGGGCTCCGCAAGTTTCTGCACAGGAATGGTGGCCGCGACCCGCGCGGGGCCTGCCGCCCGGCGACTGCCGAGCTCCGCCATCTAGAATTTCTACGATTGAAGACCTGAGGGGTTGTAATATCCGGCAAAGCACTCCCCAGGACCCCCATGAGGCCTGCAGGGCCGCGCACCAGCCCTCACGTCCCCGGCAACCACGCCGGCCCGCGCCGCAGCAGAAGCCGGAAGGCCACCCGCGCGCCCGCGCTCCCCCTCCCGCGCTCCGGACGATACCACCGTGGCGGACCCCTCCGAAGGCCCGCAAAGGTATCGTCCCCGGCCTGTGATTGGCCGGCGGCGCGGGGGCGTGGCCTCCAGAGCCCCGTTCCGCGCGCCAGAGCCCGCTCGCCGCATTGCGAGCCGGGCCGGGAGCGGGCGCCATGGTGAGGAGTGGTTGTGCCTGCGGTTGTGGTGAAGGCCGAGCTTTGGGCCTGGGTGCGGGCGGGAGCCCGGGCCGGGGCCGGGGCCGGAGCCTGCCCTGGGAAACGGCGGGCGAACGCGGGGACCGCGCTGATGCTCGCGCCGCGGCTCTCTTGCAGGTACTGCTGCACGTGCTGTTCGAGCACGCGGTCGGCTACGCGCTGCTGGCGCTGAAGGAGGTGGAGGAGATAAGCTTGCTGCTGCCGCAGGTGGGTAAAGCGGAGGGCTCACCCGCATCGCCGCAGCCCCTCGGGACCCCGTGCCCCAGCATGCACCGCGCCCTCCCACGTGGCCGGCCGCGCATCAAGGGTTGCACTGGGCCGGAAAGCCCCAGAGCCGGGGGTCCATACCCGCTTTCGCGACTAGGGTCGCGTAGGAGCATTTAGAAGTAAGCCCCCCGGACTCCACCCCGTACGGTGAAGCGGACCGGGATTTAGGGCCTGCCTATAATCGGCTCATTTACGAAGCGTGCGGTTGCTTGGTACCTGTGACCAGGGCTGGAAACCGCTGCTTTACTGCGCCCTAGAGGTAAGAGCGAGGGAAGAAAACCGCTTAATGTTCTCTTCTCCCACAAGGTAGAGGAGTGCGTGCTCAACCTGGGCAAGTTCCATAACATCGTTCGTCTCGTGGCCTTTTGTCCCTTTGCCTCATCCCAGGTTGCCTTGGAAAATGCCAACGCTGTGTCCGAAGGTGAGTCGGCCACAACCAAGTATTTTAGGGAGATGAGCGGAGGTTCAGTTGCTGCTGCTTTTATCCTCGTGGGAGTTTTCGATAGCATTTTCATCTCCTTGGCTCATTTGTTCTAAATCTGATGCATGTTGGGCAGTATTTGGCCGGTACAGGATGTGGCTTATAATGGCCCAAGGTGGGCGCCTGGGTGGCTCAGTTGTTAAAGCATCTGCCTTCGGCTCAGGTCACAATCCCGGGGGTTCTGGAATTGAGCCCCACATCCGGATCCCTGCTGGGGGGAAGCCTGCTTCTCCCTCTCCCTCTCCCACTCCCGCTGCTTGTGTTCCCTGTCTCATGTCTCTTTCTGTCAAATAAATGAATAAAATCTTTAAAAACAAAAAACAGAGCCCAAGGTCTGGGGAATATGGTATACTAAATATTTGAGGTGCACAATCCAGGCCTAGCCTTTGTGAGTGATAATTGATTAAGTGAAATCTGGTAGGGAGGCGTGGTTTAATGCTGAAGGTAGTTATTTGGTCATTGTTGAAGTAATTGGAAAAGGCAATTTTGGTACAGAAGAGCCATGAAAAAGGTTTGGCCCCAGAAGGCAAATCAGATAATAAATACTTGTCTCCATAGTCCCCCTGGGGATGTTTAAGGTTTCCGTTCTATATTTAACACACTTGCTGTTAGTCTTGTACATCCTGTGGTTGATGCAGGCTTTGCAATGATGACTTGAGTCTGTCAATCCCCTGAATGCAGTCACTGATGTCTCCATGTCTCTGAGCAAAGCCTGAAGCAAGGAAGGATATAGGCATGCCATCTCTGCGTGCTCTGTGGGACCAGTGTAGGATCCGTTTGTCACTCAGTCAGCGGTTAAGGGGCAAAGATTCCTTATATGATCTAAGCATTATTCAGCTTATTAGTGGGAGCTCTGTTCTTTGCCTTGAGGTGTTGTTCATGAGGACCTCCGCCTGCTCTTGGAGACTCACCTGCCATCCAAAAAGAAGAAAGTGCTCCTGGGGGTTGGAGACCCCAAGATCGGTGCTGCTATACAAGAGGAGTTAGGGTACAACTGCCAGACTGGAGGCGTAATAGCTGAGATCCTGCGAGGTGGGACCACCTGTTAGCATTCTTGACATCTTTGAGGAGGGGGATCTGCAAACTTAATCAGGGTGCTTAAGGTTGCTTTTGGGAAGCCTCTCTGCTTGGCTGGCACCCATGGGTGCCAGAGGTGGCTTAGAGCCTTCTCTAGCTCACTGTCTTGCCCTCCTCCAGGGGTTCGTCTGCATTTCCACAACCTGGTGAAGGGTCTAACAGATCTGTCTGCTTGTAAAGCCCAGTTGGGGCTGGGACACAGCTATTCTCGTGCCAAAGTTAAGTTTAATGTGAACCGGGTGGATAATATGATTATCCAGTCCATCAGCCTCCTGGACCAGCTGGATAAGGACATCAATACTTTCTCCATGCGTGTCAGGTAAAGTGCCCAAGCAAGCCCTGAGAAATGGGGTCTTTGCCCTGTGGTTTAGCAAATTTGGAATGCTAAAATCAGGACTGGCTCCTGTGGGTAGAACAACATGGGGTGGGGCGAGCCTCCCGGTGCTTACCACAGGCTGTGTTCTTACACTGACTGTACAGAAAGAGGAGGCAGAGTAAATCCACCCATATACACCCCAGCCCAGGCTTTTTTGCCTGGACTGTATTGTGAATGGGGGGACATGGAGTTTAGGTTTTGTACTGGTCTTGATCCCTTTTCTCTGGGTAAAGAATAGCTATGGAGAGGGCTGAGGCTTTGAGACCTACCCTCTAGGCTGGGAGTGATTGTGGCCCTTTGCAGGGAGTGGTATGGGTATCACTTTCCTGAGCTGGTGAAGATCATCAACGACAACGCTACATACTGCCGCCTTGCTCAGTTCATTGGCAACCGGAGGGAGCTGAACGAAGAGAAGCTGGAGAAGCTGGAAGAGCTGACGATGGATGGGGCCAAGGCTAAGGCTATTCTGGATGCTTCGCGATCCTCCATGGGTCAGTACAGCCCTGGTGGCCAAGATAAGTTTGGGGCTGTGAATATCTGGTCCCGCGTTCACACTGGGTGTCCCTTAGGCATGGACATATCGGCCATCGACTTGATAAACATCGAGAGCTTCTCCAGCCGTGTGGTGTCTTTGTCAGAGTACCGCCAGAGCCTGCATACTTACCTGCGGTCCAAGATGAGCCAAGTGGCCCCCAGCCTCTCGGCCCTGATTGGGGAAGCGGTGCGTCACAGGGAGCAGAAAACAGGGCCAAGAAGTGTTACCATATCGGTCCATACTGCTGTGTTTCCTGACCCTCTGTTATGTTCCCCAGCTGTACTTGATGAGGTGAAGCAGAATTAGGCAGTTGGTAGATGGGCAGTTCCAGCTTCTCTAATTCCTTGACTCCTTTTTCAGGTAGGTGCACGTCTCATTGCTCATGCTGGCAGCCTCACCAACCTGGCCAAGTATCCAGCGTCCACAGTGCAGATCCTTGGGGCTGAAAAGGCCCTGTTCAGGTACCAGTGAGGGCACCTGCCCGCACTCAGGTGCCACTTCTGGTGCCCACTGCTTGTTTGGGGATCACGGTGATGGCTGACCAGGGCTCCCTGACCTGTACAGACCTCTGCTATGGGGGTGATGGCCAGTCCTGGTGTCTGAGTGATTCCCAGGGCCCAGCAAAGGGACCAGATTTCCAGGTCAGCGACATTGGATGCCTTCCCTCTGCTTCTGGGAGCTGTGGGTTGGCGTGAGGTGGGGTCACCGGCCTAAGGCTCGCTCTGGACACCGAGGGTACAGGGGAGGGGAGGATCTGCCTTGGCTAGCAGGGTTTGAATCTCTGATCTTAAAACTCCCCACTAAATATTCTTCTCCCAGAGCCCTGAAGACAAGGGGTAACACCCCAAAATATGGACTCATTTTCCACTCCACCTTCATTGGCCGAGCAGCTGCCAAGAACAAAGGCCGCATCTCCCGATACCTGGCAAACAAATGCAGTATTGCCTCACGAATTGATTGCTTCTCTGGTATGGGTGGGGGGGGCTTGGAGGAGAAGGGGCTGGGAGGGAGGGAAGGCTGACTACCTAGCAGCTTCTACAATGATGGCAGTATTTTTCGTCAACAGCAGTTCACCTAGTGAGTGTTGATACCTTGGGTCTGAGTGAAGCTGAGGGTAGAGGGGAAACCGGGTGGGGAGCAGCTGGCCCTTTAGGGGCTGACAAGCTTTGTTTATCCACACATACACACACACACATCTAGAGGTGCCCACAAGTGTATTTGGGGAGAAGCTTCGAGAGCAAGTTGAGGAGCGGCTGTCATTCTATGAGACAGGAGAGATTCCACGAAAGAATCTGGATGTCATGAAGGAAGCAATGGTTCAGGTCAGTTTGGACTTTGCTGGGTGGGGGGAGGACCAGAGCTGGCCGTTGGAAGTGATGAGCTGGCTCAGCCTGACCTCGTAGAGTGGAGGCAAAAAACTGATTTAATGAGCCTGATCCAGGGAGGCCAGAAGGGAGGCCTGGAAAGCCTGCAGTCTTCAGGGCCTCTTCAGCACCTTTCTTTGGGCCAGGCAGAGGAAGCGGCTGCTGAGATGGCTAGGAAGCTGGAGAAGCAGGAGAAGAAACGGCTGAAGAAGGAGAAGAAACGGCTGGCCGCCCTGGCGCTCGCATCTTCGGAGAATAGCAGCAGTACCCCGGAGGAGTGTGAGGTCAGTAGGCAGGCTGGCCCTCAGCCCAGGGCAAACACCCTGGATGTAGGGTTCTTGACAGCAGAACAAAGGATGTACTACCTCAAGCCATGGTCTTGGGTCCAGGCTTTTGGACTGAAAGAAGGACCTGAAACATCTCAACTACCTCTTGATTCTATAGGAAGGAGATAGGTGCTGAGAGAACTGGCTCAGGAGCCCAGAGAGCTGGTTGTAGCACACCGGGTCCCTGGGCAAGTGTTCTGTCCTCGGCTGCCTCCCAGGAGTCCTCAACCGGGGGTAGTGTAAATCCCTGCTCTGCGCGTTCTCAGCCGTGTGTCCGGAGGCGGTGCCATTTCTTAGTGGGGCTTGGGGCAGGGGTCTCCACAGTGCAACATCGGGGTCCCTCCACCCCTGGGATTTTTCATGGAGTGCCCAGTTTGTCAAGTAGTTTTTCAGGGTCCCCTTTGCAACATGGCATGATGGTTCTGTTGTGGGTTTCTCTAGAAGCTATTTCACGGGCTTAGATGACCATTCTCCCTTTCTAAGTGGGAGTCACCTTTGGGGTGGATTTCCAATGTCTGTTAAACCATCCCAGAAACACTGGGTGATTTTCACATCATTTCCGTGTCTTTATGCCCCAACTACTTAGTTGCTGCAGTTTTAATAGGCATGTGTGTGTTCATACAATGAATGATGCTTTCATACCCATTTCATTCTTTAGGAGACAAATGAAAGACCCAAAAAGAAGAAAAAGCAAAAGCCCCAGGAGACTCCACAGGAGAATGGAATGGAAGACCTATCTGTCCCTGTCTCCAAACCCAAGAAAAAGAAATCTTTTTCCAAGGAGGAGCTGGTTAGTAGTGATCTTGAAGAGACAGCTGGCAGTGTAAGTCTTCCCAAGAGGAAGAAATCTGCCCCCAAAGAGGAACCAGTTAGTGATGCTGAAGAGGCAGGAACCAGGAGCATCCCCAAGAAAAAGAGGAAATTCTCTTCCAAGGAGGAGCCACTCAGCAGTGGGCCTGAGGAAGCTGCTGGCAGCAAGAGCAGCAGCTCCAAGAAAAAGAAAAAGCTTCAGAAGCTAGCCCAGGAAGACTAGGTCGGACATTTCCTGGTGGGAGGCATAGCCCCCATGCCCTTTCCCGACCCACCATTATATCCCAATAAAAAAAAACAACTTCACAAGAGTCAATATGTGTTTTTATTGAACACCTTACATGGTTATGGGTGGGACCTATGGTTGAGGCAGAGCACCAATGACCGCCTCAGTGAAGTCCTGGCAGGTGGCATAGCCACCCATGTCAGAAGTTCGAACCTGTAGGGGAGAATTGGCATCATCCCTGTGGCCTAGGCCCCATCCCTAACCTCTCCCCCACCCCCCACCCCCACCCGGTAACACCATTCCCTAAGGAAGCCAGCCCCAGGACAACCTAGGCTCCGCCCAGATGATTATAGTCTAAAGGTTTAAGAACTCTTCTCTGGTCCACTGTACTGAAGGGAGGTGTAGGTAGTATGGTCCTTGTGAGGTTGGAGGGAATAAAGGGGTCTAGCCCCCATGGGGGTGCAGGTGGCCGATGACAGACTTGATGAAGTCGGTTGTGGTGCTGTAGCCGCCCATGTCTCGAGTCCGCACCTACAGCCACCACCGGCAACAGCCGTGGGGAAGAAGAGAAGAGAGCCCATGAAGGGGGGATAGGGCAATGTGATGGAAATGGAATCCAAGAAAGGATGGCAAGGCCAGGAAGATGCAGTGCGGCAGTCGCAAGGAGGTGGCCAGATGTGCGGAGGGCCAGAGCCCCTGTCGGAGCTGTGCTGCAGCCGGGGCAGGATGGGAGGGAGGCTGAGCGTGAAGTGAGATGGAGAATGCGAATCAGAGACAGGACACGGATGCCTTGGAGAAAGTCAGACCAGGTGCGGGGAAAGGCGGCCAGGGATGCAGACGGGGACAGGCTTCCAGGTGTGAAGGTGCCACCTGGGCCTCATCCTGCCTGCTATGTCCCTCTGCTCCTCCGTCCCCCGGGCTCTCCCCGGATAAAGAGCTGCAAGTGCTGCCTTCAGACGGCCACAAAAGAGCCAATGGAAGGAGCAGGAAAGAGGGAATAGCAGACGGTAACCAAGAGGCAAAGGAGAGCCAGAGGATGAGACAGCCAGGAGAAGGGAGGTGAAGAACAGCCCTGAGAGCCACAGGGGAAGATCGGAGAGCAGAAGATGTTCTGGGGACCTGGAGGGAAAGGCGGCCCCAATTCAGGTTCCCCAAAGAGGAGTGCTAAGGCCCTGAAACCCACAGCCTCTCTAACTCACCTTGCCAACCTTGATCACCTTCTTCACTGCATCCGCAATCATGTTGGAGTGATACTCGAGACTGTCAATGTGGACAGGAAGGAACTGAGATTCTCCCCACAGCATTCCTGATCTCCTCCACTGTGCTCCCCCTTAACACCACCCTGCCTCCTGCCCCAGCCCTCCATGACCTTCTCAAGATACCCACTTCAGGTGCCGCAGCATGTTGGAAGCGGAGAGCAGCATGGCTGTGGGGTTGGCGATGTTCCTGCCCACTGCCTGGGCAAACGGGTGCCGGGCTCCCTGTGGACAGAGGGCAGACGAGAGTCACTGGGGGTAGACGTTATGCAGAGTCTAAGGTCAGGGAAAGGCATAAGGGAAGGGAGAACGGGCCAGGGACACTGAGAAAAGGCATGGGGAAGGGGACGGAGCACAGCAGTCATTTAGGAAGGGAGCATATTGGGAGGCAGCTATCAAGGGACCTCAAGTCAGAAGACAGGCATGCAGAGAAAGCTGGGGGAAGTGGGGACCTCACTCACCGTCTCAAAGACTGCGTACTCTGCACTGTAGCTCTCACCAGGGACCACACCAGCTCCCCCAACCAAGCCAGCAGCCAGATTGTCGATAATGTTCCCATAGAGATTGGGCATCACTAGCACATCAAACTGGTAAGGATTCTGCACCAGCTAGGGGGCAAAATGTGTGGCATGGACAAGAGAAGTAAGTTCTGCTCTCGGCCCCTCCCCGGCACCATGAGAGCAGAGACATGGGGAGGACATTACCTGCATGCAGCAGTTGTCTATGATCATTGTCTCAAACTTGATTTTGGGGTACAATTCAGCAACTTCCTCACAGCACTGCAGGAACAATCCATCCCCAAGTTTCCTGTCCGTGAGGACAAAGGGAACAAATTCAGTCAAGAGTGCAACGGGCTTCCTTCCTGGGAGCCTATCCCATGCAAAGCCATGTCCCTCACATGATGTTGGCCTTGTGGACAGCCGTGACCTTGCCCCGCCCCTTCTTGGTGGCATAGTCAAAGGCAAACTTTGCAATCCGCTGAGATTTGGTTCGAGTGACAATCTTCAAGCACTCAATCACACCTCTTGCACTCTGTGTAAGAAGAGAGAAGCAGCCAGGTGACCCTGAAAAGAAGGGAAGGAGCTATGCCACTCTCCCACCTTCACCCCTGACCTCCCCTATTCCTAGGGCCTCACCTCATGTTCCAGGGAGCTGTATTCTCCTTCTGTCTGCTCCCGAATGATCACCAGATCTAGATTGTTGTGTCGAGTCTTGTACCCAGGAAGTGATTTCACATGGACTACATTGGCAAACAAGTCCAACTTACGCCTGGGGGTGGGGCAGAGCCATTAGCACCATATCTGGTGCTCCAGGACTCCTCTGACCCATGTCCCCCACCACCTACCTCAGCCGCATATCGTAGGAGGCTAGCTCGCCCTTATATTCCATCGGGGTATGGATCTTTCCTGCATAAACAAAGGGGTCAGGGTCGGGCACACACCAAGCCCAAGGGAAGCCAGATCAGTGTCTGATCCTCTCAGTGACAAGATGCAACCCAGACTCCTCTCCCACTCCCAAATCTGTGACTTTTAAGTGCCTCTGGAGGCAAAGAAAAATGCCGTTAAAACCAGTGGTTTTACAAGATGAAACCAGAGAGGGAGACAAACCATAAGAGTTTCTTAATCTCAGTAAACAAACAGAGTTGCTGGAGTGGAGGGGAGTGGGAGGGATGGGGTGGCTGGGGGATGGACATAGGAGAGGGTATGTGCTATGGTGAGCGCTGTGAATTGTGTAAGACTGATGAATCACAGACCTGTACCCCTGAAACAATATATTATATGTTAATTAAAAAACAAAACAAAACAGTGTTTTATTTTTAGTTACTCTATTTAATTTACATTGAAACTTCAAGGTGACCTAAAAGGAGGACAGAAAACATTTTCATGTGATCAAAGAGCCTGGGTTTAATAGGCTGAGAAACAATGCTAAGGAACCTATGACCTTTCTTGATGTACGCCTGTCTACCCACTTGACATTTTTTCAACTGATACTTACTGAATATTGGCCATGCGTCAGGCACTAGGGATTTCAACCAAAAAACACAATACCCAATTCCTGTCCTCAAGGGGCAAACAATACATCGGGGAAGACAAATAACACAAAACACATGATAAATACCATGGGCGAGGTATTAACGTCGTGTACAGGAACCCCGAGTAGAAATTCCCTGTGGTAACATCTAGAAATGTCATAGTACAGCTGGCATTTCAGCCAAGCCTTTAGTTAAGTGAGTACAGTAGGTTGAATAGTGACCCCCAAATGGTATGTCCATTACCATTTACCCTAACTCCTGGATCTCATTTGTGACCTTATTTGGGAATATATGATGTGACCTTATTTGGGAAAATAGGGTTTGTAGACACAATTAAGGATATTGAGATGAAATCAACTTGAATTAGGGTACCCTAAATCCAGTAAGTCTTCCTACAGGAAAACAAAGAGAAACAGATACACAGATACAGAGAGGGAAAAGCCATAGGATGACTGAGGCAGAGATCGTAGTGATGCATCTCGAAGTCAAGAAAGAAACACCAGGAGCCACCAGAAGCTGGAAGACGCAAAGAAGCATTCTCCCTGAAGCCTTCAGAGGAAGCCCTTCCAACAACTTAATCTGGGGATTCTGGCCTCCAGAACTGTCAGAACAGATTTGTTATTTTAGGCCCCTAGCTTTGAGGTAATTTGTACAGTAGCCCTAGGAAACTGTAATACAGTAAGTGAGAACTAATCTAACAGGTAGCATTCGAGAAAGAACATTCTGGGCAGAAGTAATGACTAAGTCAAGATAGTCAAGATAGTACACGTATTTGGAAACTAACGGTCCAGTGTAACCAAAGCACAGAACAAGTGTTATGGAAATAAAGGCAGAAGAAGTGAGAGTCAGCTTATGAAAAACTTACCTTCCTAAGCTAAGGCTGGGCCTGACAAAGTCATGTTGGTCTTTCCAAAAGAAGAGATGCAGAGGGAGGATTGTAGGGGCAGGACCGGAAGCCCCCAAGACAAACAACAAACAAACAAACAAATGAGATTAAAGCAAAGAAGCAGAGGGGAAGACAGAAGAAAAGAGGCAGCTAGAAGAGGCATTCTAGAAACACAATGAACAAGATTTGATGACCCATGATGGAGCCCCCTGACAGACTTCAAACCGTTGATACCTTCCTGCAAAGGCAGCTCACATGATCTCTCCACTCCTGAGTTAACAGACAGAAGAAACAAACGGCCACAAAATGGTGATGGGCGCTTGGGAGAGTTAATGTGTTAGCATGTGCGGAAAGAAGCTTAAAGAATATTTGCTCACATGACTTTAAGAGGCACGTGGGTGGCGTAGCAAGGGAACACACATACCAATGATGGCCACCTTGTTTTCCTTCATGGAACTCAACACCTGCTCCAGCTTCTCCTCAGATGCCATATTCTGCACCTCGCTCAGGTGATGCTCCTGGAACTCCACTGGGACAGAGGCTGCCTTTGGGGACACGTACCAAAAATCTCTGGGTCAGGATCGAGTAAGCAGTCCTTTCCAACCCACGCCATAGTCCGCGCTGGCTGATTCCCCCAGGGCCCTCACCTTGAACACCTCCTTGACAGCGTGCATCAGTTCGGGCCCCACGCCGTCTCCTGGCAGCATAGTCACGGGAAATGCTCCCTCAACTCTCATGTCCTCAGCCTGGAAGCAGTGCCGTCAGAGCTAGAGCTGCGGCGGGGGCACAGACTCCCGGGGAGAGGGAATGAGGGGTCAGGGGAGTGGGCAGGCAGGAGTCGGACCTGCCCTTACCTGGCTCCGGGAGGCGGCGTGCGCCACGGCCGAGGTACACAGGCTCCTCCATGCCCCGGGGTTCGGGGCGGCGACCAGAGCCTGCGACACAGACGCACACGCCTGTGAGGTCGGGTATGGGAGTCCCAGCCCCCGAGTACCGCTGTGAACCCGGTACAATCCCGCCGCTCCCCCGCCCGCCCGCCCTCGGCCCGACCTGACCCCGGGCCTCACTCGGGTCACACAGCCGACACCTATGCGAGCTGCCATGTTTTCAGCAGGAAGTCCAGGGGAAGTGACGCCGGAAGCCGGCGTGGCCCGGCACCCCGACGTCCGGTCCGCACTATACGGCGGTGAGGGGCAGCGGGCGGTTCTCTCTTCCTTCCACCAGCGCCACCTGTCCTCTCCTGCGTCTCTGGCACTTTCCCCGTCTTCTGCTTACCCCTTGCCCTGGAGCCTGACGGGAGACACAAGTGCTCTGTCTGTTGCTTGGTTTTCACGCTCCATATTTATGCTGAAAATAACACTGAAGGAGAATATGCGATTTCATGCGAGTACCTGAGTTCAACGGTTTGAGAAACAACAAGGAATCTGGCTTTTCTTCATGTTTTTGTGTCTATGTCTTTGTTTCTCTCTTAGCCAGTACTCGCTGAACATTTGTGTATGAGGCACTAAAAGAGTACATAAACACAATATAGCCCATGGGGGAAGGTGTCTGTCTGGTTTCTCCTGCAGTCTCCTAGCCGGCCCAGTTACTCCGTGTTAATCAAGTTTCTTGGTTTTTTCCTATGTGGCCTTGTTCTTTGCTCTGATAGTGTGTCCCAGGCCTCAACTACCCTGGGCAGGACCATTAACTGGAGACAGAAATTACGTCAAGCATGTAAGTGTGACCAAAGGGGAATTTTAAACTGATTATTTTTAAAAGATTTTTATTTATTTATTTGACAGAGAGAGATCACAAGTAGACGGAGAGGCAGGCAGAGAGAGAGAGAGGGAAGCAGGCTCCCTGCTGAGCAGAGAGCCCGATGCGGGACTCGATCCCAGGACCCTGAGATCATGACCTGAGCCGAAGGCAGCGGCTTAACCCACTGAGCCACCCAGGCGCCCCTAAACTGATTTTTTTTTAAGATTTTATTTTTTATATTTTTTTTATTATTTTTTAAAGATTTTTTTTTTAATTTATTAGGCAGAGATCACAAGTAGGCAGAGAGGCAGGTAGAGAGAGAGAGGAGGAAGCAGGCTCCCTGCTGAGCAGAGAGCCTGATGTGGGGCTCCATCCCAGAACCCTGGGATTATGACCTGAGCCAAAGGCAGAGGCTTTAACCCACAGAGCCACGCAGGCGCCCCTTAAGATTTTATTTTTAAACAACCTCTACACCCAACAGGGAGCTGGAACTCACAACCCGGAGATCAAGAGACAGATGCTCTACTGAACCAGCCAGGGGCTCCCCAACTGATTTTAAAAATTCCACTCACTTGCCATTTACAGGTGACCTGCCTAAAACCAAAATGGCAAGAGAGGATTTGCCTAAACCAGTATTCTAGAAGTGTGATTTTTGGATCTCCTGTCCAAGTGGACCAGGGGCATTTGTTTAAAAAGCAGACTTAGGGGGTGCCTGAGTGGCTCAGTGGGTTAAAGCCTCTGCCTTCAGCTCAGATCATGATCCCAGGGTCCTGGGATCAAGCCCCACATCAGGCTCTCTGCTCAGTGGGGAGCCTGCTTCCCCCACTCTCTCTTCACGTGTCTGCCTACTTGTGATCTCTATCTGTCCAATAAATAAATAAAAATCTTAAAAAAAATTCTAAAAAAAAGCAGACTTAGGAATTCTACCCCAGACTTGCGGAATCTGAGTCTCAAGATTGGGGACCCCAGGAAATACATTTTCAACGAGCACCTCCAGATGACACACACTGAAAGCCACATACTAGTTAGGTTCTCTGTAATTTATATACCTCATCCATCTGGAAAAAGTGCAGGGCATTCTGGCAGCCCAAGGGAGGAAATGTAGTCATTCTAATCTTAGGGATCAAGTACAGACTTTGTACCTCTTTCTCTGAAAGAATGTACGCATTCCTTCAGACAGAGCATTCTCTACAGTAATGGGATGAAAAGATTTATAGATTTAAAGATTAGATAATGGTTAAGAGTCTTGAACAAAGGAAAAGTGCTGTGTAGATATAAGGCTGCCATAAATATTATAGTTAATATAATTTATTAATGTATACTACTACTATTCCTCAATCTCCATTCATTTATTCCATGAAACAAATCAAAACTAGAGAGAATCAGGGGCACCTGGGTGGCTCAGTCGCTTGAGTGACCAACTCTTGATCTCTGCTCATGTCTTAATCTCGGGGTCATGAGGTCAAGCCCCAAACTGTACTCTAGGCTGGGCATGGAATCTACTTAAAAACAAACAAGCAAACAAACAAACAAAAACTAGAGCGTATCAGTACCTTGTTCCCATAGACTCCCTGTCCCAATTTCCATGCTGCTATTGCCATTCACCACCATTTTACTCCTCCAAATATCACTCTGATAAAGAAGAAGTGAGAGATTTACTCTTCTTAAAAATCTATATTTTTTGTTACTTTGGGAAATTTAGGGTGGGAAAGAAGAAAGATGTACAATCTTGATCCAATCTCTGGTGATAATCTAATTTTCTTTTTTTTAATAGCTGAATGCTTTGTTTTTTAAGATTTTATTTATTTGAGAGAGAGAGAGAGAGAGCACAGAGGGAGAGTGAGGGGGAGAAGCAGACTCCCCACTGAGCAGGGAACCCTATGCGATGCTCAGTCCCAAGACCCTGAGATCATGACCTGGTCCAAAGCCAGACACTTAAATAACTGAGCCATCCGGGTACCCCGATAATCTAATTTTCATCCCAGAAAACATTAATTTTCTTGAGGATAACTACAACATTATTTTCATCCCTAAATTGTGCCCAGCCTGACATTGAAGCAATACCTAAGACATTCTGCTCTTAATTGAGCCCAGCCTGACTTTCAAGTATCTGCTACCTGATATGACACCATGTGGCTGTCCCCTGGGTGAAAAGGACTGATGAAGGGTACCAAGTGATTCAAGTTGAGAAGATGAGACCATCATTGTCTGAAGGCGGTGTGTCTTCCCTGTGAGCTTGGTGAGCTCTCCTGGCCTTCCCAGTCCCCAGGAAGGCATCTCTCACTGATACTGCCTGAGAATGGGGAAGTTTAGTCGTGACCCTTGAAAAGTTCCTCAAACAGTCTCTTGGCAGGGGTGGGACTGTTTAACTGATAAACAATCTATTTAACTGTTAAGAACCATGTAGTGTGAGGCTGAGTGAATCGAATGCCAGTTTCCTAGGCCTACAAATCCTCCAGTATGGGGGTCTCAACCTGGGGTCCACAGAGCCTACAGCCATCCATGAATACAAGTCAGTATACAACTTGGATGGGGAAAATCCAAAAATCACATCTTTATTCTTACTCACCTCCAACTGAAATTTAGCATTTCCTTTCATTACGAAGGTAGAATGAAATTGTGCTACATGTAGTACCCTTGACTTTGTCACAAACAGAAATTACATTTCATTCCTCATTCACTAGGCCCTTCATGGCCTAACCTTCCCGGCATGTGTGGCTCTCAGAGGCTCCATTGTCCACAGACAACCCACCAGAGAAGGGGGTAGCTGTGAGCAGTTAACAACTAACACCCAAAGCAGGTGAGAAACTGGATGCACCAGCTGGAGGAGGGTCTGAACAAGGCAGCTCCTGCCCGGTGGAGGTGAGAATGAACATGGTTCTCTGGGGCACGATTAGGAGAGCAGGCATGTTTGAGGAGTTGATGTACAGTGAGGAGTGGTGAGTAAGGTTGGTGCAAGTCTCAGGACTGAGTGGAAAGGAGTTTATGAGCAATACCAAGGACTCTATTGGGATGGTGATGTGAATTTATCATGTGTGTGATTTCATGGAGAAAGCTAACTCTTGGGTTCATCCAGAAATACTATTTTGTCGGGATCCCTGCTCAATGGGAAGCCTGCTTCTGCCTCTCTCTCTGCTGCTCCCCCAACTCATGCGCTCTCTCTCTCTCTCTCTCTCTCTCAAATAAATAAATAAAATCTTAAAAAAGAAAAGAAGGGGCACCTGGGTGGCTCAGCTGTTGGGCGTCTGCCTTTGGCTCAGGTCATGGTCCCGGGGTCCTGGGATGGAGCCCCGCATCGGGCTCCCTGCTCGGTGGGAAGCCGGCTTCTCCCTCTCCCACTCCCCCTGCTTCTGTTCCCTCTGTCGCTGTGTCTTTCTCTGTCAAATAAATAAATAAAAATCTTTAAAAAAAAAAAAAAAAAAAAGAAAAGAAAAGAAAAGAAGAACAACTGTGTTTGGACCCAACTGTCAGAGCTTTAATGTAACAATCTGGGATGGGGCTCAGATACTGGTGTTCTTCAAAAGCTCCCTGGATTATTCTAAAAGTGGACCAGAGTTGAGAACCAGTGGCTTACATTCCTCATGACCCTGCACTTGGGGCTGGGCAGGTGTCTCAGTTAGGATTAGATTCAGGTGCAGGGAACAATGCACAACATAACCATGGCCCAAATAAGGGAGGGTGTTACTTCTGGCTGATATAAAAATTCCGTGCTAGTGGTTCAGAGCAAGGTCGGCCCCCTGTGGTGTCAGAGGCCCAGATGCCTTATGTTGTTACCCTTCCTTGCAAGGCCTCCATTCCCAAGTTCATTCAAGAGCTAAGACTGTTATTCCAGCTCCAGCCATCATGTCTGTATTCTGGCCAGCAAGAAAGACCCGGCAGAAGAGCAGAGGCCGCCAGCCCGTTAATGACACTGAAATGTCCTACAGCATCTCTGTATCCTCTGTGATAAAGAAACATGTCAGTCTTTGTCTTCGAAGCTCTGGCTTTTGTTTCAGAAGCCTCCTCTAAAGATGTTAAGGATATTCTCCGATTTCTTTTTTATCTGAGAGAAAGTTTATTGTTCTGATTTACTGAGACTTAAAATATTCCATCAAGAAAATCCAGGTAGCTGAAATATCTCAGGGCGCCTATGGCTGGCTCAGTCATTAGAGCAAGTGACTCTTGATGTCAGGGTTGTAAGTTGGAGCCCCACATTGGGTGTAGAGATGACTTACAAATAAAATTTAAAGAAAGAAAGAAATTGGGGTGCCTGGGTGGCTCAGTCATTTGAGCGTCTCCCTTCGGCTCAGGTCATGATCCCCGGGTCCTGGGATCAAGCCTGGCATTGGGCTCCCTGTTTGGTGGGGAGTCTGCTTCTCCCTTTCCCTCTCCTTGCTCATGCTCTTTCTCAATCTCTCTCACTCTCTCAAATAAAATCTTTTAAAAAATAATTATAAATAAAAATCTTAAAAAAGAAATATTTAACACTGCCCATTCCTTCAAGAGGTCTGAAATAAGTTTTAAAAGACCACAGAATGTATACTCACACACTATGCCACTTAAATCACTTCCGCCATCTACACTTGAAGACTTCAAGTATAGACATAAACCCTGAAGTGCTCAGGTAATACTGTAGCCTCCCCACAACATGACTGGGTAGGTATTTGGGGTTAAGTGTGAATGTTACTGGGAGGTTCCAAGTCACATGATGGGTCAATCCCATTTCAGTTTTAGACCAAAAGCAGCACATGATACATGCCCCTGAAGGGGCTGTGTTCAGTGTATGTGTGTAAGGGACAGGTATGTGCCAGGGGGAGGTTGCCTGAAACGCATTAATAATGAAAGTCAGAAGTCGGCTGTTGTCAGGAATATAGAAACATACATCTTCACGTTCAAAGTCTTCGTGGGGATTTCTTCATCATTTCATCTGTGAGTCTCATTCAGAAACAGTTTTAGCTTCCTGCTCAGAAGGCCGAATGCGTTGGCAGCTTCATACAGAAGACCTTGGGGGCCGCAAGTCAAGTCTACCCAAGGGGGGTTTCCAGTAGGAGAGTACCCACTGTTCCTATGAAACGCTCTCCCATGCCTGTTCAGGAGCTGCAGTTTGAGCACTGGCAGAGATCAGTGCCTGGCCCTCCACCACGGCGCGGGCAGACCCTGCTGCCATCCTAAGGCTTTTTCCGGTGAGACTCCGTAGGTCGGTTTGGTTTCATATTTCTCTTTCACCATGGAGGACCGCCAGGTCTGTATGTTTTCCACCAAAATATTAGTAACAATACTTCAGCTTTAAAAGATGTGACCTACTGTTGCTTTTTGGATTTCTCCAGAAGCAATCCTCCCACCTTGCTTGCTGCCATTTGTACCAATGTTATGATGGATGTACGAACAACCAGGGCCAGGCAGGGATGATCTCCTGGTGAGTGTAATGTTCAGGTCAGACCCCTTTAACTGTGTTTGTTTGTTTAAACATTTTATTTGTTTACTTGAGAGAGAGAGAACAAGCAGGGAGAGGAACAGAGGGAGAGGGACAAGCAGACTCCATGCTTAGAATGGAGCCTGATGTAGGGCTTGATCCCAGGACCCTGAGATCATGACCTGAGCCAAAATTAAGAGTCAGATGCCCAGCGAACTGAGCCACCCAAGTGCCCCTAATTTTTTTTTCTCGAATAAGGACTTTATCTAATGTTGGAACTGGATACGGCTTCAAGGGAGCCTTTATGGTGGCAAGTATGAATTCCATGTGGCTTTCAGTAACATTCGGATACTTCCCTGCAGACTTTGCTTCATAATAAACTATTATTTCATCAGTTACAACCAGACTGCACTTTCTGTGAAGTTTCTGGTTGTGAGCTACTCCTTCATCCATGTAAGAGAACCAAAGCCTGAGCATCTGAGGGTCATCCCTCCTGTTGTCTGATCAAAGGTGTACATGAGACGAACGTCCTCTTCGTGCAGTTCCTGCCTTCTGCAACAATGGTCCCTCTCCTGGAAGCCCTCCAGCAACTCATCCCTCTGCTGCTTGATGGACACATCACAGCCTTCGAGTTTCCCTTCAGAGGCTTCCCCAGGACCATGGGATCAGGATCTGCCCTTAGGGGAATGTCACACATGTATTTTGTCTGTAGATAGTATAACTTTTCAAACATTCAATTCCTCAGCGATAGACTTCTCCAAAGACTTGGTCTCAGTAAGACTTCTGGATCCTGAGGGGATAACCGCAATTTCCTTCAAAGGATACTTTATCAGAATGGTTTTGGAGGCTCAAATCATTCACCTACATTCAATCAGACTACATCCAAGACACTGCACCCTCTGTTTTCTTGTCAATTAGCTCCTCTCAAACATAGGGCAGCATGAGGTAGTGGACGCTGAGTATGTCTGTCATGGACAGAAATAGGGTCAGTCAGCATCTTTGGATTCCAGGACATCAGTTTAGTAGGAAAAGGTGTATAAGGGGTCGTAAGTCTGCACATGGAAGACAGGACACTGAACAAGGTCTCCAGGGGCCATAACATAGTCCTCTACCCTGTTTGCACCCTTTTGTCTTCTCTGGTTCCTCCTGACATACCAGTTGATCAGGACATCCATGAACTTGATCAGGCAAAGCACAACAGTATAGAGCCTGTAAGCTGTCATTTCGGTCTCAAAAAACCCAATAAGTGCCTGTGTGAAGGGCAGGACCTTCTGATCTGTGATGTTGGCACTTTCTTTTTTTATTTATTTTTTTTTAATTCTTTTTTTTTTAAGATTTTATTTATTCATTTGACAGAGAGAGATCACAAGTAGGCAGAGAGGCAGGCAGAGAGAGAGGAGGAAGCAGGCTCCCTGCTGAGCAGAGAGCCCGATGCGGGGCTCGATCCCAGGACCCTGAGATCATGACCTGAGCCGAAGGCAGTGGCTTAACCCACTGAGCCACCCAGGCGCCCCTGTTGGCACTTTCTTAAGCCATGTTCTGGTTGTAGAAGAATTCCATTTCTTCCTTATTCTGCAACTTCAGGACGTTCTGGATGAAGAAGCGGTAGGCACTGTACCAAGGGAGCAGCACATCCTTCAAGATATCACACATACCCTCCTCCTTAAGGCTGAGGCTTCCAGCTCTCACCACAGGGGAGTTAATAAGATACAATCTGAAGGCATTGGCACCATATTTATGGATGATTGAAAGTGGATCCAGATAATTCTTATTTTGTTTGCTCATTTTTTGGCCAGCACTCTCCAGGATGAGCCTGTTCACAATCACATTCCTAAAAGACACTGTCCTAAGAGAGCAATGGCCAGCACCACCAGAGTGTAAACCCATCCTCTGGTCTGGTCAGTGTCTCAGCATCCTCAAACTCCCTCTTGTTTTGAAATGATAATGAAGTTGAGCATAAGGCATGCTGCCACTCTTGAACCAGCAGTCAAACTCTTTAGAGATGTGGTGCAACAACTTTCACAGCAGGCAGGGATGGTCAGATGGTCAATGTTCTCTCTGTGCAGATCAGAGATCTTTGTTCCTGACAGTTCTTCAAGTTCTTCAAGTCCTGACATACTGCCTCCTCAAAGTCATCACTGACCCACAATGGGATAGGGGTGCCCCACTACCTGTTTCTGGAAATTGCCCAGTCACATGCATTCTTCAGCAAGTTTCCTAAACACTTTTCTCATACAAACCCTGGGACCTAGGAACACAGGTCATTAATTCCTCAGCAACCAGTCTAACCAACTTCTCCACCAGCTAGGCCCTGCTTTGTAAACGAGGGGAGTGACCAACCTCCAGCAAGAAGGGTAGCTGTGAGTGAAGGTACTGGCAACAAGAAGTCAGCCTCCTTTTTTCAGGGTCCTGATGATGTTTTGATGTTTCTGTCAACATCCCTCACATGCTGTCCTGTGAAATCAGTCACTTCTGATGTCGAACAACCCCAAGCATCCATAGGGAGAACAAGGGAAGTCTCTCCAGATGATGCTGAAGTCCACACAGACCCAATAATCACCAGCACCAAAGTAAAGAGCCTGGTGGGCCACTCCAGGGCCCTTCACCTCCTGCACATGGCCATCAGCAAGCCCAGTAAAAGCACCATTCTCCTTACCTGCACAAAATAGTCAAACAGAGGCCTATATTTCTTGCTCTTTGAGATAGGTGCCAGGAGTCTTTCAAGGATCTCATAGTCACTCTCCATCTTATGGAGGGCTCATAATCTGGCTTCTGTGAAAATCAGTAATTTTCCTCTGAAAAACATTTTAATCTTCATATACTGTGTATCTGGGTTAACACACAGGACAAGGTTACTAAGATGTCTAGGGAGTGGTTATCTAAGCAACCAAAGATACAGTTTCATCTTCCTCCAAAAAGAAAGTTACAAATATTGAAGGATCTTGAACATCCTTGTATTTCTGGTGAGATTCAAAGTTGGAAAGTGGAATGTTGCATGTGGTAGAGAAGGACATACCTCTATCCACAAGGCCTTTCTATCCACACCTCTATCCACAAACCCTTTGTTGTAGAGTTGTTTGAAGACCCACTAGACTGATTCCATGAATTGTGGATACAGTGTTGTAGTCATTGTCAAGTTCAATACACTGGCCAACCCTTCTAACAGCGGACTTCCACAATATCACTTCACAGATTGCTTGGCACTGATTGTTATGCTCTACAATCCCCATTTTGGCTACGTCCTCTGGTCCTCTGGGTCCCAGTATCTTAACAATATCATGTTCTCCACATAAGCCACGAAAATCCCATCCAAATCTTCTGTCAAAATGAGACCCACTCTGGTGAGCATATCTGGTAACTATATCTTTCATTGTCCCTGCAAACGTATGTTCATAGTGAAGCAGTCCAGTTGCAAAAGGAGGCCCATAATAAAATGTAGATCTGGGCCCATGTTTTTTTTGTTTGTTTGTTTTGTTTTGTTTTGTTTTAAGATTTTATTTATTTATTTGACAGACAGAGATCACAGGTAGGCAGAGAGGCAGGCAGAGAGAGAGGAGGAAGCAGGCTCCCCACTGAGCAGAGAGCCCGATGCGGGGCTTGATCCCAGGACCCTGACCTGATGGGCCCATGTTTTGACCGCTCTAACCATTCCTGAAAACAGGGGCACCTGGCTCAGTCAGGTAGGCCTCCGACTTTTGATTTCAGCTTGGGTCATGATCTCAGACTGGTGGGATGGAGCCCCAAGTTGGGCTCCATGCTTGGAGGGGAGTCTGCTTGAGGTTCTCTCTGTCTCTCTCCCTATGCCCTTCCCACCACCTGCTCTCTTTCTCAAATAAAGAAATCATTTTTAAAAATTAAAAAGAGACAAGCATGGCCTGGAAATGGACACAGGGTAGGAGCTATGGGGAGAGCTTGGAGTGTCCCTGCACATTCTTTATGGGTATCCAAGATTGTGAGGTCCCTAACTGTTCTTTGTGCCATTTCTCAGGCTTGTGCTTACAGAGCAGCTTTGAGGAATGTGGTAATACCTTCCTCTAGGACAAAGAGCAGGCTTGATTATTTTCTGCTATAAAAGACCTGGGTTCCCCAGGCTCAGTGTTCTCAGATACAATACAAACCTACTGCATACACAGCATCCACTGAGGCCCTCCACGTTGCCCCTGTGGGACTTGGGGGGAAAGGGAGGCGATGTAAACTCTGCTTATGCTGCTTGCTGTGCCCTGAGTAATAAACTCCTTAGTCTCATCTTGGCCAGCATCCAGGAAACTGTAAGAGGCCAATTAATCACTGATCCACAGGAGAAATTCAGATGCCAGACCATGATGGTTTTGGCAGTGAGGATGTGTTGCTAAAGGAGACATGGGCTTTCTGGAAGAGGAAGGACCCTGTGGACCAGGCCAAGGGTTAAGAAGAGATTCCCTGGCATATGTTAGTGAATTCTCTTCCCACAGTGGTGGGTGGCAGGGTGAGGAGGGCTCCAGTGAGGGCCTCCCAATGGCCTACCTGTTAATGAGATAAAGCAGGGAGAGATAGGATTGAAACAAGCCCCCGGAATGGCACTTTGGTTCTGGCTTACGCTCACCTGCGCAGGAGGTGGAAGGGAAGTCATGACAGTGGGGTGACAGTATGGCTCTGGCTGCTGAGTCAAAGGACTCAAAAACTGAAATAAATGGTATCGGTCGGTATGTTTGACACAGAACCTAACCTGAACCAAAAGCATTACACATGTATTTGGGTGAGCCATTCAAACCCAAGTGACCAAAAAACTTTGCTTGCTGGCAAGGACCTGCTCTGTCCCTCTGTGCACCCCGATCCCTCTCCCCCCTCAGCTGCTTTGATGAAAAAGTGGAGTATGCTGGGAACTTCATGGAGGGATGGGCTCAGACGTTTGTAGCTCTATAGGACCTGTCACCTTACCAAGCCTGTCACCACCATGTCCTGTGGATAGATGCAGCTGGGATGGCTGAAGGGACCAAGGAATGCAGTGTGGGACTGGGGCAAAATGACCCCGGGCTCAGGGGCTCTCTGGGCTGACACTAGAGGTACATGGCCAGTGGTATGTCAACTCTATAGCCAGAAGCCAAGAGAAAATAAAAGCCTACCAGCTGTCCCCACTGCTGTCCCATGGGCTAGCCTCCCCCACCCCCCAGCACCTTCTGTTCTTCTCCATCCGTCCTCCACGCCCCCGCATCTCCCCAAAAGCCCCCCAACCTCCCCACCCCTCTGCCTTGGAATAGCATGATTTCCCAATGCCTGGGTGGTTCGATCAGTTAAGTGTCTGCCTTTGGCTCAGGTCCTGATCCCAGAGTTCTGGAATCCAGTCCGGCATCCAAGTCCTTGCTGGGTGGGGAGTCCACTTCTCCCTTTACCTGCTGCTCTCTCTGCTTGTGTATTCTCTCTCTGACAAATAAATAAAATCTTTTTTTTTTTTTTAAAGGGAGGTGGAGAGCATAATCTCCTATCTCCTGTCACTGTTGCTACAGCTCCTGATTGGCACACACTAAACTCCTTGGTCTGTTTTTCCATAAGGTAAAAAAAAAAAAAAATCACCCATCTTCAACGGCTGGGCTCTGAGCAACGTTTGCAGTAGGGAAGGGAAATTAAAGCCGCCCTGTAGCTGGGATCTTTGGGCCAATGCTCTGCGTTGAGGATGCCACTGCTGAAAATATAATTGGTATTGGTGCTTGTTCAGGCTAGTGCTGTGAATGCCCCTAAGAGTCAGCGCATTTGTCCATTCGGAGGCTGCTGCTTGTCCACAAGTGATTCCTGAGCACTCCAAATGGAACAAACTACAGGCTTCCAAGAGGAGAAAGGTGAACGGGAAAATAGCCTCTATGGCTGCAATTACGTAAAGGCCATTTCCGGGTACAACAGCGCCACCAGCCGGACACAGTCGTGAAGTACATCGCTTAAAAAAAACAACAACAACAACGGAAAAAATCCTACTACTACCTTGTTACTGATCCATACTGGTCCTATCACTTTACACCTGACGTCCGGCATTCTGGCATAGGTCAGCTTGGATTTGACGGCTATCAAGAGAAGAGCACAAAAGGCCTTAACGGTCCAATGGAAATGCTTTATTCAAGAGTACAGCTGGCCTGCCCCTAACATAACCCGAATTGTACGTGGAAGGGTGGTGGCAATCCCTTTGGGGAGAACTCCCTTCCTCACTTCATCACCTGAAGTATCGCTTGCTAGCTCAGTGGGGCCCTCGATTCACAGAGGGTCCCCCAAGTGCCTGCCTGGTTCACTGGTGGTTTGGCTACGCTCACCCCTGATGAAGCCCACACTCAACCCCAGCACCAGCACAGCAGAATCAAAGGAGCCATGTTCATTCTGCTCAATGTGCAGAACTCAAGGCAGTGCTGATAGCTCTCGCCGATACTTCCCCTGATGAAACGTGGCCCACTTTTACTGCATTGTGTCTTGTCATCAATGACCTAGCAGTCCCGTGGGGAAGACCGGCAGATCAAAGACATTTCTCACAGGAGCTGTGAATTGGAAACAGATCTATCTGCCAATCACACACCCCAGGTCATTCATGGGAATGCCCATGGTAAGGACCCTTCTCTAGTATGACCTGCGGGATTCAGGCTGCCAACCCAGCCTGCGTTGGCCATACACCTGCCACCATTGCCTAGACCCATCATTGCACCAGACATGGCAACACAGCCACAATTGTGGACAGGGCACAAAATAGAGAACTGTCTGTTTCCGTTGCAGAGGCACTATAAAACTTGTGATGCCTCCCAGAAATTAGACTGCTTGTCTCACTGTAAAGAAGCCATATCGCATGGGGCACTGCTCCTGTCTGCTCCTAGATAACTGACTACCTCTGAATGGGGGTCCATTTTAGGTGATCGTGTTCCTACCTTAATCTGACCAGGAGACTGGCCACATTTCTGTGGCCCTCGTAACTGAGCCATGTGAAGTTTTGGCTTTTCACACTGTCTACAGCCTGACAGTGATGCACCCTTTGTCTCAAAAGCCACACAACAGGGGGCCCATAGTCAAGGTATCTGATGGCCATGCCATGCGCCTTGCCATCTGCAGGCATTCCATATTATTGGGCATTGGAATGGCTGCCTCAAAAATTACTCACAAGCCTCTGACTACCTCCCTCCTCTCCTTCTGGTCCACACACTTCAGTGAGACCGTGTGGTCACTGAGCATAGTTGTCCCCAGACAAGAATCATCCCTCAGCCATTTCTCCAGTAATGATCAGGACAAAAGGGTGGGGGGTGGTTATATAGCCCTTTTCTGAAGATTTGGGATTCAGATTAGTCCTGGGAATAGTGCTTCCTTTTGTCCCCCAAGGACAACCCCAGGCCAGCCTAGCTGGTACAGCCTCTGGTTGTCAGCCTGGCAGAGGGGATCTAGGGGATTCAAACTTCACTCTGGTTTAGCCCCCTGGACTGTCCAGTGGCTTTACACAAGCCTAGGTCATAAAGGTAATGATGACGTAGTTGAGTACACTGCTTGCCAGGTCCCCCTACGTGGGCCCACAGAGGCCAAGGTTGGAGATATAAGGGGTCTCTGTGCATTTGGTTCCACTCACACCTGGCCCCACCAGATAACAGGTCAGGGTGCAGTAGGGAAAGCCTGGAGAAAAGGCAAAGTGCTAGCTACTACTGAATGGACACTGGTCCCACAGGTGCAGAGGCCCGGGGACACCCCAGATGCCAGGAGGTGCAGGGAGGGAAGGGTGACTGACCTTCTCTGTGTTCCCCCAGTCTAGCCCTGCAACCTGGCAAAACCACCACCTGGTTTATACGAGTTACATTTCAGCGGTCAGCCTGACTGACCCCTTCTGGTTTTGGCGTCCTGTGTCCATGTGTTATGGAAACAGGAAACTCACATCCCCATGACTGGTCCTAGACTATTCGGTTGTGCCCTTTGCCAGTGATGGTAGCTCCGAAATGCCGAACCTCCCCTTCCCTGACCTTGGACAAACGCGCCATCCAGTACAACTTTGTTGCAGTCTAACGGGTACAGATGCACACGCTTTTTGTGTCGCCTGAGTGTTCTTGGGTCATATATGGCAACCGAGGCTGCACCGATTTGGTGACACTGCCCACAGGGCTTAACCAATCTGCACAATGGAGATACCAATCAGAATTCACCGCAAATCTTGAGCTGGGGTGACGTGTGTGGAGGCATATGTTTGTATGTGGGCCATGGAATGGCTCTCCGTTAGGGATGGGGATTACTTTTTGGCCCATCTACTGCCTCCCATCATTATTGGCAGTGACATCAAAAGTCGGTAGATTAATCTAAAACTCACTTGTGAGAATTGTAATGGATTGTAACCTGGGTTTAGACTATATCCCAACCATCTGAAATTAGACCTACTGTTCCCCCTTGGGTCGCCCTTGGGACTCGTTCACTGGTGACTGAGTCTGGGACACTAGGTGGCCAGGTTGAAGCCAATACTCAAAGTTGGCCTCATTTTGATGCTTCAAGTTCTATAGATAGTAGACTTAATTAAATTCTGTATGAGACAGATTGAGCAGCTTTGGTCCCAGGCTCTGTGATCAGATTAATCAGCGTGGCGGACGGCGTGACATACTCTTGTGAATATTCAAGTCAGCCACGAATGTGCAGGGCCGATTGTTGGGAGAGGCAAACCACATCAGCCCTGTGCATCACTGTACATTTGTGCTGGGCATGCCAGGAATATAAGGCCCTGACCGCTGTGCCTCGGGTAGGTCTCGGGGTTGTGTGTGCAGCAACCTCAAGGTTGAGGTTGCTTCAAGGACAAAGAGCTTGCTTATTGATTTCTACAAAAGGGGCAGCTTCCCCATTCTCATGCCGGCCACATGCACAGCGCCGAGAGGGCTCCCCTGTCTGGCCCCTGGAGGACTTGGAGGCCAAGGCAACTGATGCTGACAGGATGCTTTCACTACTTGCTATGCTATGAGTAATAAAGCTCATTGTCCCTGATCCAGGAATCGTATATCTTCAGCCAGCATCCATGAACAGGTCAACATTCACATCCAGTAACAGGTTAACTTATTAGCTTGAAAGTAGGGCAAGTTCAAATTCCAAACACTTACATGGTCAGTGCTAAAAAGGGCCTCAGGAGAAGGGCTGTCCTTGGGTGTTGGCGCTGTCTGCTTGGCATGCCAGGACTAAATACCACGAATGAGGGGCTTGCATCACAGACAGTTATGGTCTTATGTGCTGGAGGCTGGGAAGTCCAAGCTCAATGTGCTAGCCAATTCATTTCCTGATGAGGACGCTCTGCCTGGCTCGCAGCTGGCCACATTCTCACAGTGTCCTCCCATGGTAGGGGGAGAGTTCTCCCTTCCACTCCTCACAAGGGCACCAACCCTATGCGATTAGTGCCCCATCCTTGTGATGTCATTTAACCTTTACCACCACCTCCCAGGGCCTAGCTCCAAATACAGTCACGTTGGGGGCTAAGGCTCAGAACAGGAATTTCAGGGGGACATAAATATTCAGTCCATAACCAAGGTCATTCAGGTGTCAGTTAAGACTAGAGAGGACAGAAGCATTGGAAGAAATGTTGAGAACAGGAAGTGGACTAATTACGGAGAAGGGATTCTGAGGGGTATGGCCAATGTTTTGGGAGGTGAGGAAGTGGTGGAGGCTGAGTCAGGGCCAAGGAGAAGCAGAGCATCATGGGACTAAGTATGAGACCAGGAGAGCCAACCTATGGAATCCACGGTTTGATAGATGAGTGACAGAAACAGTCATGAGAAGCATGAAAACAAAAACTTTTATTGAGTTAAAGTTATTAAAAGTCAGCACTAGGAATACTACACAGAAGTGGGAAGACTCTTACACATGACAACATGGATAAACTTTCACAGATCTAACAATGAATAAAAGCCAGATACAAAAAACTCCACAGTGCATGATACCATTTAGACGAACTCCAGAATGGAGAAAACTCATTTATGGGGCACGCACTGACAAGAAGGAGGAACCCGAAAGACTGCTGGGATGTGGCAAAGGGCTTGTATCTTAATACAGGCAGGGGCTATATGGGTATATATGTGCAAAAACTTTATCGAAGTATACATGTGGTATGACTGCATTATACCTTAATTTTTAAAAATCAGCATTTTTTGAAAAATTTTTTTTAAAAATTGGGCTTTGGGCCAAATCGATTATCTACATACATTTCACCCAACCTGAAGCAATCTCACCAGTAAAAAGAAAGGCCCACATACAGCCTGACCCAGAATAGGGGTCTCTTTGTCCACCACTCTTGTTCAAGTGGTAGGGGACTTCTATCACCGGGCCCACACCGGGGCATGCTAGTTTCAGTTCGTATGGGGCTCTGGAAAACCTACTGTGTGTATCTCTTCCCCACATGTCCAGTCACATCACATTACTCGTTTTAAATGAGCCGTAGCAGAAACAAAGCTCATGAAAATCAGCAAATGCAAGGGTGCCTGGATGGCTCAGTCATTAAGCATCTGCCTTCAGCTCAGGTCGTGATCCCAAGGTCCTGGGATCGAGCCCCACAACGGGCTCCCTGCTCAGCAGAACACCTGCTTCTCCCTCTCCCACACCCCCTGCTTCTGTTCCCTCTCTGGTTGTGTCTCTCTCTCTCTCAAATAATAAATATATAAAAATCTTAAGGAAAAAAAGGAAAATCAGCCAATGTTTACAAATCAGGTTTATTTTTTTGAGAGGTGGTTGTTAAACACTTAACCATCACACCAATGGACCCTCGCCATCCCAGGCTTACCCAGGAAGTGAAGCTGAGGTTAATTATGCGAGAATATTTAATTATATTAACTATACCTACTTGAGTCTCTAGACCCCAAGTCCTTTTCACCCTGTGGTGTTTTCCAAGGACCTGGCTCCAACGGGCCAAGTGGCCACTGAAGGTTAAAAAGCAGAGGCCTTGGGGCGCCTGGGTGGCTCAGTGGGTTAAAGCCTCTGCCTTTGGCTCAGGTCATGATCTCAGGGTCCTGGGATCGAGCCCCGCATCGGGCTCTCTGCTCATCGGGGAGACTGCTTCCCCCTCTCCCTCTGCCTGCTTCTCTGGCTACTTGTGATCTCTCTCTCTTTCTGTCAAATAAATAAAAAAAAAAGCAGAGGCCTTGATGCTTTCTACCCCAGGAGTGGGTATGGGTGACGCGGCAGAGCAGGGCTGGGAGACAGGGGGAAGGCATGCTAAGCTCGTCTATTTGGGGCACCCTGTATGACACCCCTCATACCTAATTAGTCATGAGTTCCTGACCTCTGCCTCCCAGACAAATAGTCATCACTCAAGGATTTGTGCACCAGGCACTGTTCTGAACACTATGGACACCAGAGAAGAGACAGAAATCCCCAGCAGCAAGAGCTACAGGTCGGTCAGTGACAGTCCTTTCTCATGAAAGCATCTCTCTCCTCTGTTCCTCTCATTTCCCCCATTGACCTGCCTTTGTTGAAGGTTTTCATTATCTCTTACCTGAATGGTTCCTACCCAACTCCAGGTCCTGTGGGAGGTTGGGGGTTCAGGGGAGCCTGAAGCTCATAAAACCAGAGAGGGTATGGCTCTTTCAGAAGAAAAAGACAAACTTTTGAATACATAATTATATATAACCATGGGAACACTCTGCAAGGAGATATCAAAGGCCTTGGAAGGGGTCTGTGAGGTTGAGGGTCCCTGAAGCTTAAGCCTCCTGGAGAACTGGCCTTTGCCAGGCCATCTCCCTACTTCACCCAGAACAAGGTGAAAAATGGGCCTCCTCCCACCCTCCTCTACTCCCCTCACCCTTTACCCTACTCTTACTTCCAACATGATGGCTTTCTTTCCTGCTGACCATCCCACAACCATAAGAAAAGGAATTTGCTCTTGTCCCATGTGTAAATATAATATATATATATATTATATTTACACGCTAAAGTAGTTCCCTTCCTCTTCGTCAATGAGCATGAGACTGGTTGTCTTTGAGATGGTTTGTGATCAGTAGAAGTGTGGACAACCAGGAAAATGGAAGGGACATGCAGTCTTTTCTTTCTTCCAGCCTAGAAACTGGAGATGGGACCTCTACTCTTTTGCCCAAGTGTTGACTCCCATTGTGTATAATTCAACACTGAGTAATTCAGCCTAGATTTGGGAGTGGGAGGGACCCCAAGGCAAAACTAACACATGTAGTGTCGGTCTTTCCCATAACAACGGGGGAAGTCAACTGGGAGGAAGGCTGAAAGCTGGAGCATACCCACCCAGAAACCTTCTGAGATGGCCCCAGGCATTTTCTTTTTCCTCCTGGAACATGTGGACAACCGTATTTAGTGGATGCTTTAATTTTTTTTTCTGTCTTCACATTAATGCCTATCAAGAAAACTTGACCTTGAAGTGGATCCAAGTAACTGACGCTCTGGGACCTCCAGGGGGCGCTATGGCCCAACACACAGCCTGGCCGGGAGCCTTCTGCCTAATACACCACCTTAGATCTGTTTTCTGTCGTGTTGCATCCGTGTTTGGAGAGAGTGAGTTTGCTGGTTTTCTAAAACACTGTTTGGGGTCTCCTGGGTGGCTCAGTCGGTTAAGCATCTGCCTTTGGCTCAGGTCATGATCCCAGGGGTCCTGGGATTGAGTTCCTCATTGAGTCCCTCATCAGGCTCCTTGCTTGGCAGGGAGTCTGTTTCTCCCTCTCCCTCTGCTGTCCCCCCTGCGTGTACGCGTGCTCTCTCTCTCTCTCTCTCTCTCTCAAATAAATAGATAAACAAAATCTTCAAAATACAGTTTTAAGGCCCAGGCTTCCAGGAAAAATGCCATGCTCCTCCACATCACCTGTGATGTTGCAGGTGGAAGCTAAAGGCTTCCACCTTGAAGCAGGTACAGCAAACGCATTCAGCTCCCACCGACCTTTACATGCACTGTCTTGATCTCAGGCTCAGGCCCTTCTTCCGAGCTGCCCCAGTCCCTGCCCCTGCATCTCTAACGGCCCAGGTCACTCACTCTGGATAAGTGAGTGTTCACAAGTCTCTCACTGCCACACTGTGATGCCCAGAAAACACAAAACATAAAAATGCACTCAGAGCTCCAAGAACCAGCCTTGCTGGGTCTAAAGTAGAGATATACCTCCAACCACAGGGACTGACTCAGAATTTGCTCACTGGCCTTCTACCTGCTGGCCCAATTGATGTCCTCATCACTCAGCAGGCTTGCCCCTTGGTCCAGTGGCTCTAACCCAGAAAGCCTTTCTCTGGGACTCCAGATCCTAGGAAGCCACCAACACCATCCTGGTTGATTTCTTTCTAGTCCATGTGGTTAATAGAGAACAGAAAACTGTCCAAGTAAAGAGCCCTTCCAAGATGACTTTAGCTCAGTGCCACTAAGTCCTCTTTCTGCCCCAAGTCTACTTTGGGGAGAGTCTTCCAGAACCACGAAGATCTGCAACAGCAAAGCCCTTCCACCATCATGAAAAGGAATGCGGACTCTGCAGCCTCCCAGAGAAGAAAGGCGGGGCAATAGTGAGGACACTGCCCCCCCCCCCCCCCCCCCCCCCCCCCCTCTGGAGAGAACAGCCAGGTGAAAGGGCTGGTGTTTCCAAACCTGTGTTTGGTAAAGAGTAAGATCTTCAGCGTCGGGCAAGAAAGGGAATGGAGGGAAGACTGGCAAGAGACAGGTGGATCAGGCATCAAAGGGCTTAGACGGTCCCTAAACTGGTCCCTAAATGTCTACTTGGGGAGCCACTAGAGACATTTGTAAGTTTCTAAGCAAGTGACGGCAGGAGGACAGAGGGTGATTGGGGTGGGCTGCTGGAGACAGGGGGCTAGTATCAGAGATGAGCTCCTGCCCCTAAGCCTGATGGATATCAGGAGAAGGTGCCATGGACAGACACAGGGAGGAGGACGGGAGGAAGAGCTGGGTTGCCAAACCAAGCGGCCTCATTTCTGGCCCCGGGGGATAGAGCTATTGTTTTAGGGACCCTCTGTGGAGGCAGGTGCTTCCTCGAGAGTTGAGGCCAGCTCTGAGCTCACCAGGACTGGCAGAAACAGGATGGAGGCCCGCACTAGGAGATCGTATCCCCAAGACGGCCTCTGAGGCTGCGGACCAGCATGAGCTCTCTGGGGGGGAGAAGGAAGAAGGAAGCATGGCCCAGCAGCCTGGGGCACTCATAGGAGCAAGAGAGGCAGAGAGCTCTGGTCCTCAGGATGGCTTTCCCTGGGGTGTGTGTGGGAAGGAGGAGGGCTGGAGAGCCCAGGGCTGCAGGGAGTCAGAGAGCCTGAGGCCTGAGTGCAGTGCACACAGCGGCAGAGCTGGAAGGGAGCCAGACCATTAGGGCTCCGGGAGTGGCCTGATGGGGGCTGGCAGGGCATCCTTGGTGGAGTGCTCCTGGGGACTCTCAAAAATAGGAGGGGCACAAGTCAAAGGAGGAGGCGGGGACAAGGGGAGGGTTCTTTTAAGAATGGGGAGGTCTGAGCTGAGGAAAGGAAGACCAAGATACAAACAGATCAGATGGGGCAACGTCAGGAGATGCAGAAGCTGGGACTTAGTAAAGAGGTCCCTGAGCCTGCATGTTTAGTGGGGGTCCAAGGAAAGAATAGAATGGGCGATGAGACTGAGAATGGATGGAAACCACGAACGGCTGAGAGAGACAGCGGGATCTTGCCACCGTTCCCCGGGCCCTCTCCATTAAGTAAGAGGTAGGCTGTCTGCTGGAAATTTCGAGAGCGAGAGGTATGTTTGAGGGTTGGAGAGAGGGGAGAAGCAAATATGGAACACTGGGGCAGGGGAAGGTCTCTAAAGCAACACTTCCCAAATGTAAGTGTACATGAATGCCCTGGGATCTTGTTAAAATTGGGTTCTGATTCAGCAGGCCTGGGTAGAACCTGGGACCCTGTATTTCTTTTTTTTTTTTTTTTTAAGATTTTATTTATTTATTTGACAGACAGAGATCACAAGCAGGCAGAGAGGCAGGCAGAGAAAGCGGGGTGGGGGAGGGAAGCAGACTCCACGCTGAGCAGAGAGCCCAATATGGGGCTCGGTCCCAGGACCCTGAGACCAAAACCGGAGCTGAAGGCAGAGGCTTAACCCACTGAGCCATCTAGGCGCACCACCCGACCCTGCATTTCTAACAAGCTCCCAGGTAGATCTGCTGCTGGTGGTCCAGGACCCCACTGAGAGGAGCAAGGATCTAGAGTCAAATAAGGAGGTGGAGAAAGAGCCTGGCAGAAGAATTCACCTTAAGGAGAGACCTACCTTTGATAATCTCACCCAGGGTAAAAGCTGACACTTGGAGAAGTCTGGATGGGAGTCACAGCCCCTGCAGGTAATGGGAAGGCGGACATGGAGAAGGAGGGATGGCAAAGAGGAAAGAAGTCAGGAGAGAAGGTAGGGGAGCCTCTGGGATGATAGGAGGCATGGCAGTGCCCCCGGGGCTCCCTATCTAGGTCAGTGTGGGGTGGACCACCAACTGCACACTTAGAGACCCTCCAACAGAGGATAGGAGTCAGCTGGGGCAAGAAAGTGTTATTCCAGGGTTATCTGAGAGAGCAAGCGGCAGGCATGGCCCACCACCCCTGTGCTGTTCTGCAGGAAAGTACTGGACTCATTCTGGCTTTTTCAAAGCTTGGCCTGGACACATCAAGCCAGAATGTGAGGTGACGGGCACACACAGCTCTGCCCTAGGAACAAGGGTGAGATGATTTCTGTGCCAGAAACTTTAAAGAAAAAAAAAAAGGAATGAAATCTGCAAATCTGCGAAGGAAGGTGCTGGGGAGAAAGAGGAAGTGCGTTGGGCTCCCAGTCCTAACTCTGAGCCCTAAGTGTCTAACTTGCGATCAGAAATCAAGAGGTTTCAGAAAGGCACAGACTGGAAATGAAAATGCTTTGGGTTTAGACAACCCGGGGAAGGGGCTGAGGAAGGCCGCTCAGCCGTCTGGGGCCCAGGCTCCGAGAGAGGGAGCTTTGAGTCCTAGGCTGAGGTTAAGGCGAGGTCAGGTTCGCCAGGGGGAAATGCAAGGACAGTAAGGGCAAGCAAAGAACATCAAGAGTAAAAGCTTGGAGGCGTCAACATGAGCAGCAACTGCAGGCACAGGGTGTCAGCGTGGGGAATCTGGCGGGTACTTGGGAGAGGGAGGTGAGGCCAGAAGCCCGAGTTCTGTCCCACCGCGACCCCGAGGCTGCGGAGGTTTCTGAGCGCGGCGTGGCGCGCTCCTTCGGCTTTGGCGCGGCTCCCTCTCAGCGCAGCCCTGGCTGCCCCCTGCCCGGGCCTCCCAGGGCCCGAGGGTCCCTCCAGCTCCTCCCCGCGGCCTCGGTCAGGCCGCAGCCCCCAGCCCCAGCGACCGACTCGCCAGGATCCGCCCCGCCGCGGCTGCCCGGGCCCCGCCGCTCCTCCCCCGATGATGTCACGTCCCCGGCCGCCCCTCGGCCGGCCGCGCCGCCCCGCCCCCGCCTCCCCCGGCCCCCAGTCCCCTGGGCCCGCCCGCTCCCGCCATCCCTCCTCCCGCCCGCGCTCCCTCCCTTCGACTCCCGCTCCCCCGGGAGCGGCGGCGGCGGCGGCGGCGGCGGCGGCGGGATGGCCCGGGCCCGCGGCCAGGCCCCGGGGAGCGGCGGCCGGCGGCGGCCGCGGCGGGGCGGCGCGGGAACCGGGCCCCGGGGGGAGTCGGCCGGGTTGCTGCTGCTGCTGCTCCAGGTGCTGCCGCCCGGGGCTGCGGCAGGGCCGGGGCGCCGGGGCACGCGGGGCTCCGGCGGCGGCGGCGTCTGCTGGCCCGGCGCTGCCCCTGCCTTTCCCCGGGACGCGCGGCTGCTGCTGCTCCTGCCGCCGTTGCCACCGCTGTCGCCGCCGCCGCGGAGCTCCGCGCCCGCAGCCTCCGCCTCCCGGATGGTAATCAGCGCCCCGCGCCGGCGCCGCGGGCGGGCGGGAGGTTGGGGGGGGGGGCGAGGGGGAAAGGGCGGGCAGCCCCGCGCCCCCGCCTCGCCGGAGGCAGCTCCCGGGGCGCTCGGGCCCCCCCCTCCGACGACCGCGGCCCTGGGCAGCCGCCAGAGCGCGCCTCTGGGGCGCCTCCGTGCGGACCGGGTGCCGGCTCCGCTCCCGCCCTCCCCGCCGCGCTCGCAGTCCGCCCGCCGGCGCTCAGGCCGCGGGGGAATCCCTCCATCTCCCCGCCCCGCGCCCCGGGAGGGGAGGGAACAGCGCCGGCGCTCGCGGACCCGCTTTCTCCGAGGGAGCGCCCGGGAGGCGGGCGCGCACTGAGACGCGGGGACCCGGTGCTGCGCTGCGCTCCTGGAGGCGCCCGCTGCCGTCGGGTCTGGCTGAGCCGAGCCGCCCGCAGCCTCGGCGGGACCGCATTCCCGGAGGCGGGGGCGCCCACCGACCGCGCGCCCTTATGTTCCCCGCGCAGGACACTCTGCCCCGCGGCGGGCTGAACCTGAAGGAGGAGCCGCTGCTGCCCGCCGGCTTGGGCTCTGTGCGCTCCTGGATGCAGGGCGCGGGCATCCTGGACGCCAGCACCGCGGCGCAGAGGTAAGCGCTTGGACGCGATCCGGCGCGCTCGGGTTGGACGACTCCGCGCCACCTTCGCGCAGCCTGCTGAGCTGCTGGGGCGAGGGGTGGGGGAACCCTAACTCTGGACACTCGCGGCAAGCTCTCCCGCCCACCTGCCCCGAGCGCCTCTGCTTGCTCCTGAGGCTCTGGGGCGGGCCGGGGCGGGGCTTCTGCCGCCTCTGCCGCTGTCCCAGCTCTGATTTCTGATTTCTAACTGTCGCTCAGGGGGCCCGGCGGTCCATGACTCTAGAGTAAAAGGTGTCCTCGCTGCCCGCAGTCCCTGAACCATGACCCACAGCCACCGGCCGTCAAGTAACAGGCAACCCCTCCTTCGTGGGCAGTCCCAGTGCCTCTCCTGGTCCAATTCGAGGCTCTCTGCCAGGAAAGGCACAAAAACCAGCCCCCTTTCTGCTTTCCCACGCCCCTCAGAGTTGAAGGAGGGGTGCGTGTGGAGCCAGAGAAGAGGCTGGGGGCTGAAGAGTGGGGAACAGGCGAGCTGGACAGTCGCCTTGGCTGGAATGATTGGGGCTCAGGCCCGGCGCTCAGGCCCCGCCTCTCCACAAAGTGGTTTCCTGGGGGGCCCTGGAGGAGGCAGAGGGTCCCTGGGAGCCCGGCATCCATGCCAACGCCTTTGCAGGAGTCTGGGCAGAGGGCCTGGATAGGGAATGGACTCCTGGGTTGGAGAGGAAGTTTAAATGGTTTGTTGGCCTGCCCCCACAGCACCTGACCATGGACTTTTTTGTGCCCCTACTTGTGAGCGGTCGTGGGGTGCTGGTATTGGGGGCGGGGTGAGTCAGATATCCTACTGGAGTTCTCAGTGGTTAAGACTAAGGTGCTGCAGACTCTGCAGACCCCTGGGGACCTGGGAACTGGGCTTCCCCAAGGTCTGAGCCGCTGCTGGAGCAGCAGTCTGAAGGGATTCTGCAGGAGGGTCACCTGGACACATGGGCCCAACATTCCCATCCTGGGCCTGTTCCTCAGTGGTGGCTTCTAGTCCAAGTCCAACCTCAGCCCTTAACAGACACACATCTTGTTTCCTGCGCCAGCCAAACCTGTTTCTGCACTCCTGTCCTTTGATGACTGTCAGAAGGGAATGCTGGGCGGTTCTTCCTGGAGCTCATCTCTTCAAGAGAAGAGGGGCTTGCTATGAATTAATTTACATAGTTTTACTCATGATATAAGTATATTCCAGAAAAATTGGTAAGCAAGAAACAAAATTCTACCTTTCTGATACAACTACTGTCAACACTTTAGTGTATTTCCTTCCCATCCTTTTTCCTATTCACGTGGGTTTTTTACTGGGCTGTGCAAACAATTCTGTATCCTGCCAGATTTTCTGTTGGTTCTGTTTTTGTATTTAATTTGAGATGGTCTGTTCCTTAATGGGGGCTCCGTCATTTTGTCCACCACCAGCTGTGGTGAGAGCTCCTTGTAAGAGTGGGTGAAGAGTTCCAGGGGGACCCCTGAGGCTTAGGGTTCCTGTTTCTCTCTGACCAGACCCTCTGTCCCTGTGTCAAGCCAGCAGGTTTGATGAGGGGGGAGCAGATACGAAGGAGGTGGTGCTCTTGTAGCCTGTATGGGTTCAGAAGTGTGGGGATGGGTCCCTTTCCCAGAGGATCTGACCATCAGCAGTGTTGTCTGCACGTGGAGGAGGGGGTTCTTGAGTGTCATTGAGATGTCCCATCTGAGTCCTGGGGACCACATCGCTGGGACTCAGAAGACTTCCCCAGTTGGAAGAGGGGCATTTCTTCAGGCCTGGGCTTCTTATTTGCAAGTCAAGAGACTTCTCTGCCTCAGAACACAGATTGGGAACACACCCCCGCCCCCTTTGGTTGACTCTGGACCATCTCCTTCCACTGAAGAGCAGGCTAATCCTTTCTCCTCATTCTTCCCAAAGTGGCCCATTGTATCTCCCATTTGTGTCTTGATCCCCGGTCAGTCCAGCCGGTCCTCCTCGGCTCAGGTCTTTCCATCCTGAAACAGCAGCAACAAACATTCCTTTCCCCATCCCTACCTCCCTCTTCAACCTCTACCTGACTTCTGTCCCTGTCACCTTTGGGAAATTTGCCCAGGAGCGCTCTTCCCCAAGCCTGCTTGGGATCTGACAGTCATCTTTGATGCCTTGCCCCACAGCCCCCTGATGGTCAAGGCTCCTAGATGTTTCTTCATGTCTGAGGTCAACTTTTAACAATGGCTCACCCCTGTCCTTCACCTCTTTCCTCCCTGGCTTGAAGGTTAATCTATCCCCGTTTACCACTGCAGCCTGCTATCCCACTGCCCCAGCCCCAGGCTCTCACCTCTCCCCCAAAACCATCTGCCATGTCCCAGGGGGACCAGAGCAATATTTTTGAAGAACTCTTCTCTGATCATGTCCTTCTCTGATTAAAAACTTCAGTCACCCCTCCTTCCTCCCAGATATTCAGCACTCAGGGCTTACAATTGTCTAATCCCAAACTCCCTCTAGCCATTGGCACAATACTTGGCATCTAACAATGCCTCTTGTTGGCCCCAGAACCCACCTACCCACTGAATAAAGTCTTACAGTCTTGGGGACCCACTGTACCCTAACACCTTCTGTATGTGTGCCCTCCCACCTGGACCTCAGGAACAGTTCTCAGCGCTGCCTAAGGATCCTGGCCACAGCCCAGAATCAGCAGTGCCCCGCTAGCCTGTGCCTTTCTTTAGGGCAAGGATGGGGGCTTATTCGTCCTTGTGTCCCCAGCACCAGGACAGGCTAGAGCAGTCAGCAGAGAGGGGGGCAATGAGTATCTGCTGAAGGAAATAGGAGTGCATGTTAAGTTCCCAGATCCCTTTTTGTTGGGCTCCCCTCCCTATGTTGGTGGTCTTCAGCATCTACCTGACTCCAGGAACAAGATACTGGGTGGCGACTGCTTTCCAGCTTTATGACGCCAAGTTTTACAGAAGGTGGAGATGGAGGAGACGGCCCCAAACCTGCCAAGATCAGTGAGGGGGGCTCTGCCAACAGGAAGGGAAGTTCTGAGCAAAAGAAGGGTAGGGGAAGAGAGGGGCTCCATGCCCTTGCCCTGGAGGCAAGAGGGGAGGGAAGGGAAGTCTGGCACCTCCAGGGCTGGCAGGATCTTCCCAGTGGGGAGCTCTAAACAAGGACCCCATGCCAGCCCCAGCCCGTGTTCTTCTTGCTGGGGTGCTCAGCCCAGAAGCAACTCTCCTCTCCTGATGGGATTCCTGGCCAGGGAGACCCCTGCAGGACCCAAACCCGCCCTCTCCCTCCAGCAGGTCCCAGCACACAGGCAGGCCCTGAGAAAGCCAGCTGGGCTGCCTTTCCTGTAAGCAGCTGCACGCTAGCCTCCCTGCTAGGAAATGCTTTTGTTTGCTTTAATAATTAATAGCCGCTCCTCAGCCTGGGACCTGGCAGGCAGGCCTGTGGGTGGGTGGCGAGGGGGTGGGCAGAGAGAAGCAGAGTGGGCAAGCTTTAGGTGGAATGGAAGGCAAGAAGAAGGGTGGGAGAGCTAGCTAGTGAGATCCGTTCCCTTCCCCCACCCCACTGGGGGTGCCTGGGTGGCTGAGATAACTTCCTGTGGCAGGTGAGCCTACCCACTGGCCAGCAGCGGAAGTACGGAATATGAAGCAGCCCAAAGCCTCGCCTCCCGCAGACCCCTCCAGACACAGATTCAGAGCCTCCAGTTCCTCTCTCTGCCCACATGGTCAATGTGGGTGTGCCCCAGTGGGTTGCTGCTTTTATCTTCCTGGTCTGTAGCACAACTAGGGTCTGGGCCTGTTGGGCTGGGCAGGGTTAGGCCAATGGATCTTGGCTGGGGCCAGGAAGGTCAGGCCCAGTTTGATGGCTCCCAGCAGTCCCAGGGGCCCAGGGGAGGCCTGCGGGGAGCAGGGCCAGTGGGACACTTGGAGGAATAGCGGACACAGAGATAAAAGAGACCTATGTAGTGGGCTGGGATAGGGCTGCAATTATTAGCAGAAATTTTAGGGAAAGGCGAGACAAGGGATGAGATGCGGGAGACATATGCTTTTTGTTCCTTCTACCTCTTGGGGGAGCCTCCCCCCCACTGCGGATGACCTTAGGGCTTGTCCCCATTTCCCCAGCATCCCAGATTCCCAGGCAGATCAGGTCCAAGCCAAGGCACTGCTCAGAAACTTGGGCTATAAGGCAGATAAGAGTTAGGTCAGTGGGGGGCTAATGGGAAGGGAGAAGGTCCAAGGATGCCTTTGGGGGGAGGCAAAACTCCAGCCTGGGCCACTGGTCCTCTGAGGGACTTGGGATGCTTGTTTTAAATTATTTGTATTTTTTATAAGCATATAGTCAGGCATGTAAAGAGCCCCAAGTGACCTCGTGAGGACAGAGTTGAGTGGTGCAGTGCTCTCCATACTAGAACCCCGTGGCAGGGTCCTGCAGCTGCTCTGGTGGGTCCTGCCCTGCCCTGGGAAGGAGCATCTCCAGGGACCACTGGGACCCCCACAATAGCAGCCAGACAACCCTGCAGCCCCCAGCATGTCCCCACCCACATCCCCCAGACACAGGCCACCTGATGGCCCCGGCCGGGAAGGTCAGGTTTGTCCTTGTTGTCAACTTTAACCTGGATTCCCAGCACCGTACTCCAGAAGCCTATGCACACCCACGCTTGCTACAAAGCACGTGTCCTCAGACCATAAAGTAGCTGCGCACACCGACGCTCACCTGCCACTGTCGCCTTTTAACTCACGGGCCATTCCAGAACAGAAGATGGGAAGCGGGTGAGCGGGCCATGGTAGAAATATGAAAATGAGCGCTTTCCCCTCCTGTGTCTGGGTTCTTTAGTACAAGAGCAAATGCCCCGCCCTTGGCACACTCCAGAGTGGATAGGAAACTGTTTTGAGCATTTTGTTGAAAACAATCTTTTTAAGAAAGCCAAGAGATGTGTAATTCTTTTTGGAACCTCACAAAAGTGATGAATGTGGTGTTTCTCGCCATTCAGCTGGCTTTATCTGAGAAAGGCATCTGTGTGGCATGCTTCGTGCTCTAGTGATGCTAAGGGAACGAGATGTCTCTGAATTATAGGCCCCAGCAACTCATATACCTGGTGAAGCCATTCTTTTTTTTTTTTTTTTTTTTTTTTTTGGTCAATCTCACATTTAATTGAAAAGCATACTAAATAAAAAGTTCATGCGGGGAGCCTGGGTGGCTCAGTGGGTTAAAGCCTCTGCCTTTGGCTCAGGCCATGATCCCAGGGTCCTGGAATCGAGCCCCACATCGGGCTCCCTGCTCCGCAGGGAGCCTGCTTCCTCCTCTCTCTCTCTCTCTGCCTGCCTCTCTGCCTACTTGTGATCTCTGTCTGTCAAATAAATAAATAAAATCTTAAAAAAAAAAAGTTCATGCAAAAACTAATTTTCCCTTAAAAGATAGGCCAAAATTTTATATCTAGTAGTTATGTCTATAGATACTCCCATTAAATATTGGTAATATTGTAAGGTGGTAGAACTTTTTTTTTTTAATTTTATTTTTTATAAACATATAATATATTTTTATCCCCAGGGGTACAGGTCTGTGAATCGCCAGGTTTACACACTTCACAGCACTGGTGAAGCCATTCTTATACCTGTCTGCCAAGTTGCAGTCCGTCCCTTGGGCTGTAGTCTTACCGGCTTCTAACACACCACAGGCCTCTGGATGGCTGGTGGTTGGTACCCCGCCACCTTGATGAAAGGTCTGCTTCTGCTGCCAGCACCTGGTTCTGGAGACTACCTTAGGCTGCCGGAGCCTGCTCTGCTCACTTGCACACAGGGCCAGGTGTACCTGAGAAATGACTTCCCAGGACCTCCCCCCCCCAGCCCGCCACCCGCCTTCCACCAATGACTAACTGAAGTTGGTGGATAACTACCCCAGCTCCCTCCTCCAAAGCACCTGCTCTATTCTAGACTGTTTCCAGAGCTCCCAGCAGGACTGAGAAGCTGCAGTGGCTCACAGTGGTGACTTGCGGCACCCTTTTACGGAGTGCCTCTCCTTCTCTTTCTCATTCCCCAACCCCAGCCCTGTGTTTGCTGGAATCACTTCCCACTTAAACTGTTTGCATTTGAACCCTTGCATCTCCAGACTTCCGGGACTCTACTCCTGCTTCCCTTTTTCCTTTTAGATAAGGGATTCTTATCCATAGACATCCTTGCACTTGCTCCCTATGGCCCAGTGGGAGTCTGCAGAATCAGAGACACCGGCCTTCATCCACATCTCTCTGTCTCTAAGCTAGCGTGAGAGCCGTGAGAGCCGACAGCAGCCACACCTCCCGCCTCCCACACGTCTGCACCCAGCAGGGGCTCTCTGACCTCTGGGCGTCCCCTGTGTCCATTTTCTGAGCTGTCTGCGTGTATCTCTCTCTCTCTTTCTTTCTGTTCTTTAATCCTGGTTTGTTTTCTCATTACAAGAGCATCAGCTCTTCCCAAGGGGGAGAGGAGCTGAAGTCTCTCCCCTCCCCAACCCTCTCCTCTGGGCCTTGTCCTTTATTTAGGCATGCAGATTGGTCCCCTACTGCACGGTGGGGGTGGAGGCGCACGGGGGAACCAGGACAAGGAAGGGACAGTCCAGAGCTACCCCCACATTCTTGCTGAGGTCCTGATCCTTCTGTCATTGTCCGTCTTCCGTCTCTTGTTCGCAGGAAATACGATAATGATTTTCCAAAGCAAAACTTTTCTATTTCACCTTGAGCCTCTCTCACTGGTCCAGCAGGAGTATGAACAGGGGAGACTGGAGACAGTCACAGACCAGGAGCAGCCCTGGGTGTGCCCTGGGTCTTGCCCACTCTGCAGTCCTCTCCTGGTCTTGTGGTTTGGTGGGGGGAAGCTGGAGCTGTAATACTCATATTGTTCTGTCCTTGATCTTTATGGTAACCCTGTCTGGAAGCTGGAAGCTAGCCACCTGTCCTGTTGTTTTGCCTGGATGGGTGTGAGCCCCAGAGGATGAGGGTGCCTCAGACCCACTCAGCAAGGTGGGGGGAAAACAGGATGATGCCAATGCCGGGCTGCCTTAGAAGAAGCAGAATGAGCTTCCCCCAACCCTCCGGCTTTGGGGTGGGACAGGCATGTGAGGCAATGCAGCCCCCTCCCATCCCCCGGCCAGCAGCACTGGATACTGGTCCACAGGCCCCAGGCAGCAGGCAGCGGTACCTGCCCTCTTTCCTCTCCCTGGGTTTCCTGACCTCTCCCCCCAGGAATCCCCTCTTGTATGGAGGGCAGCCCTGTGGAGGGAGTTCAGCTTGGGACCTGGGCCAGACTCCCCAGGTCTGGTCCTTAGAAGCCTGGCAGGAGCTGGCAGGCAGCCAGGACCCAGGACAGACTGATATTTGCCAAGAGGGATGGTTGAGAGAGGGAACTCCTGCCAGCATCACTAATTTACTCTTGGCCTGGAAGTCCAGGGATGTCTGTGAAGGAAGGGTGTATAGAGTGGTGTAGGGGATTGGGTTGTTGCTCCGCATCGACCCCTCCCCTGTGAAGGCCCCTTTCTCTGTACCCTCCAGCCCTGCCATCTGAGAGCCTTCCAGGCACCTCTCCTAGTCTAGCTGATGGAATAAAGGGCAGAGTGAGAGATCTGGGAGGGCTCCATGAGCCCACCCCCTTCCGCCTTTTCTCCCCTCAGGTGGTCCTGGAACCTGACCGATCGAGCTTCTCTCCCCCTTCCCCCCAAACTGGTCCTGGGGCCAGAAGGAGGAGTCAGGATTGCTGCCTCATTAGCATATTCATCAGCAGTAATCAGGGACCTGCTGTGATCAAAGCTCTTCGGGCTTCCCTGCCTCTTGGCAAAAGGGAAGCTGGAGGGTCAAGACTTGGACTTGAAAGGACTTCTTGCCCTAAGGGGGAGGGGAGAAGAGGGCAGAGGAGGTGGGAAGCTGGAGGGAGAAAGGGGCACCTGTAGAAAGAACTTTTGGTGGGGAAGAGAGAAGGTGACCGTGGTCCCCTCCAACTTCTCTTGATCAGAGACCAGCAAGACCCATCACCCAGTCCTGAAATCAGCATTTCACCAGGACCAGCAAGGCTCCCAAGCAGGCTTAAGGAGGTGGAACAATTGTTCTTTGAATGTTTATGTATTTACTGTAAGATGTACCAGTAAAAACACAAGCGTCTCAAGCCAGGATAGCCCAGTCATTATGGTTTTTGCATGAAGCAGAGTAAGAGTAAGTTGATTTAAAATTATAAGAACAGCATTAAGGAGTGATGCATATGGCGGATGTTTCCACAATGGCATGTCCCTGATGGGACTCTGGTCTGAATGGTTCAAGGCAGCTGTGCCATCCTCATGCTCTCCTCTGCATCCCTGCAGGGGTTTCTCGCTTTCCCACCCTACTGCACCCTCCCCATGGGTAGCATCTTCTAAGCCCTACCGGGCCTCAGAACCTTCTGGTGGCCTTTCATTGTATTGCTCAAGACTTATCCCTCAGCAAAATTGGTGCAAAAAAAAGAAAAAGAAAAAGCTAAAAATTCAGGAGTGTCAAACAACAAACGCACATTGCCTCACATAGTTTCTCAGAGTCAGAAGTGAGGGAGCAGCTCGTGCTTCTCCTGAGGCTGCAGTCATCTGAAGGTGTCGCTGGGGCTGATCTTCTTCCAAGGTAGCTCATTCATACAGCTGGCAAGCTAAGTGCTGGCTGTGGGCAGGAGAGCTTGGTTCTTCTCCACAGAGACCCTCCACAGGGCTGCTCGAGTGTCCTCACAACATGGCAGCCAGCTTTGTCCCTGGGGGCTGATCCAATAGAACAAGGCAGAAGCCACCATGTCTTTTATGACCAAACCTTGGAATCATCTGCCATCACTTGTGCCACATTCTATTGGCCGCACAGACCAACCCTGATACAGTCTGGGTGGGCACTACACAACAGCAGAAATACCAGGAAGTGGGGCTCATGGAGTGCCATCTTGGCTACCACACATGAGGAGAACCAACCTGAATGAAGTTATGGAGGGTCTACTCTTGGAGGGTGTCCCAGGGCCCCCTACACACACTTGCACATGCTGTGAAGCCTCATTTCCCAGCAACGGTGGCCATAGTTGCCTTTTGTAGAGGGAGGGTCTAAAGCCATGAGAAACCTGAGGAACCGTCTTTTCAAGACCTTGGCCCAGAGGAAACAGTCTAAACTCAGGACCTGGTTTTTGTGTCTCTCCAGACTTGGCACTTCCAATACAACCTTTTCTTCTCTTCACTTAACTTTCTAGAATCCATGGTCCAGCCACACCAACCTTCACATGTACAGCCATTCCTCATGCTCTTTGTTCTGCCCCTTTCCCTGTTCTAACTGTTGAGCTCCCATTCATTCCTCAAGAACCAGGGGGAAAGCTACCAGCTCCACGAAGGCTTCTGAACCTCATTTCTCACAGAAAGAATTCACTTTTTTCTTCCTTTGTTTCTAGAGTTGTTTTGTTTGTTTGTTTGTTTGTTTGTTGTTTGTTTGTTTGTCTTGTGTCATAGCCTTCTGTATCTGTCTTCCCTCCCTTCCAGGCATTTAATTCTAGCCCCACTTAGTGCCTTGGGTCCGAGACTTGGTACATCGCTGGGGCTGAGGAAGTATTTGGGGAATGGGACCTTTGTTTTTCTCCTCCTGCTCTTGCCTGGCCCTGGCTTGTAAGAATCATTTCTTTTTCTTTCCTTTTTTTTTTTTTCCTAAGATTTTATTTTTAGGTAATCTCTACACCCAACATAGGGCTCAAACCCACAACCCCGAGATCAAGAGTCCCATGCTCCACTGTCTGAATCAGCAGGACACCCCTTCTAGGAGTCATTTCTGATGAGCCAGGAGACAGCTCTTAGCGAGGCTAGACCAAAGGGTGCTCCTGCCCAAGGGAGCCAGGGTATATCTTTCCCACCCTGTGAAGGCTGGTCCCTGTACTCCTGAGGGGTGCACCCTCTGCCTTCAAACATAGCCTAGGGTCCGGGCTGGGCAGAGCAATGGCCCTGAGCCAGTTTAATGTCTCTGAGAGCCTGAGGGACATCACCATCATCTCCCAGATGATGCCACAGGCTCACGAACACAGTCGTGGGCTGGGGTACCATGTGGGACATTTGGTCCAGAACCTCCTAGTTGCCCCCTGATGCTCTAAAGGGCAGTCACAGGAGCCTCTGGTCAGTTAGATGGGCGGTCCATACCTTTGATTTTAGAGATAGATCAGCCTTTCAAAATGTGGGGCCCAGGGAAAAGCTTGGGAGGGGGCCTGGCAGGGGTGAGTGTCTCGGCAGCTGCCCACTCTGCCCCTTGTTCCCAAGGGAGCAGGCAAGGGTGACGTCAGTCTGGGGAGCCGTGTCTGGAATTGATATCCTGGGCAGGGATGGAAGGGCCCCAGCCCAACTGATTTCTGGTCTAGACTCTTGCTGCGGCAGGACGGTACCCTGACCAGCCTCCCCCAAAACCTGGTGGAGGTGCTGGGGTCTTTCTCCCCGTCCCCCAACCCCCCGAGCGTGTCCGGTGGTTTGGCAGCCCCTTTCCTCCTCACAGCGGTGTGGGCCTGGCCCGCGCACATTTTGAGAAGCAGCCACCCTCCAACCTCAGGAAATCCAACTTCTTCCACTTCGTGCTGGCCATGTATGACCGGCAGGGGCAGCCTGTGGAGGTGGAGCGCACGGCCTTCATCGATTTCGTGGAAAAGGACCGAGTGAGAGGCTCGTGGGCTCACAGCACCAGAGCAGGGGGGAGGAAAGGGGTGGGTTCGGGGAACCCCCTCCCATAGGGTAGACGGATGGACCATGGGGGGGGGGGGGGGAGGGGGGGGGGGTGGGTTGGATGGAAGGGAGGGAGGAAGGGTGGGATTAGGCAGAAGGTGCTGAGGGGAGACTGGAGGAGCCAGGGGAAAGCTGAGCATCCCCATCTTGGTGCTGCAGGAACCTGGGGCTGAAAAGACCAACAATGGGATCCACTATCGCCTCCGGCTGGTGTATAACAATGGTGAGTAAGGCTCACTCCTTCCTGTGGCTCCTGGTGGGGAGGGTGTTGAGTGTGGTTCAATCACTAGAGGCCACAGCAAGCCCTCTTCACCTCCCCACCCTTAGGACTTCGGACAGAGCAGGATCTCTATGTGCGCCTCATTGACTCCATGTCCAAGCAGGTGAGCCCGTCCAGGGGACGTTTAGGCCCGTCTTGCCTCCCTCTTGGACCCCATCTGAGTGAGCACCCTCACCCCTGGCCCCACCTCCCCCTTGCTCCTCATCCCCACTGGTCCAGCTCCTGTGGCAGGAGGCTGTGTGGCCTCGCCCTCCAATCTGGAAAAAGACAATGTTTGTACAAAGGCCCTGTCTTAGGTGACCTCCCCTACAAGGCCAAACTAGACGGGCATGCAGGTGTGTGTGCTTTATTGAGAAGCAGGAGTGAACCTTTCAGGAGAAGGCAAGGGAGGGAAGCAGGACAGAAAAGGCTGAGCAGGGCTCAGCCAGGATGTGGTTCCAGCTGGAGTCTAGTCTCAGCCTGATCCCCAGGGAGCTCTAGAGAAGGAATGGCAACAGAATCATGCCCCCTTGAGGCAAGGAGGCCAGGATTCTGTACCCTGTATCAGTCAGTGGTTGTCTGGGAACCACTCCCATGGGGAGAGTAACCTTCCAGACATTTCCAAGCTAGGCAACTCCTATCTGCTGAGAGCAGTTCTCAAGAGAAAGCCCTCACCAGCCTCCACTAACCACAGCTGGGGGATGGACCAGCCCTGGTCCACTAAAGGGGGACTGGGTGGGGCCCCAGAATTTCTACTGCAGACCTTTGGTGCTTGCTGGTCTAGAAGGTCACAGGAGGCTGAGAGGCCAGCATAAGGAGCTTGGGGAAATTGAAATCTGAGTAAATCCTGATGGATCCTGCCCAAGACAGGGTCCCAAATGTAAGGGCGTTTCAGAGAAGTCATGCGTGCTGGAAAGGAGCAGGGCTGGGTCACAAATGGGCCCATTAGTGGCCCGGAATGCAAGGTGGAGACGGGCTTTCCAACAGTCTTCTAGCAGCCTCCACCCAATCTCAGGGCAGGGGAAGAAATGGTTTCTTTCTAGAAAGCCTGTGGCCACTGTGGTCTGGGAGGCAAATGAGGCAGCGGTCATTGGGACTGTGTGGAGATAAGTGTGGAACGGGTGGGAGGAGGTCTGGAGAGAGAGAGGGACCCCACCAATGAGGGATGGCCTGGAGGCACAGGGGGACATAAAGTGGGAAACTGGAGCTACAGTTTAGGGAGCTCCCTCCTTGCTGCGGGGCAGAGTAGAGGCCAGGGAGCTGGTGGGGAGGCTGATCCAATAGCACAAAGGAGACACACTGGCCTGGGATGGGGAGCGAGACTGGTGGGGAGAGCCCAGAGGAACAGTGCTTGCGAGCAGGAGGCAGAGATCACCTAGGGCCATGGGAACAGTGGAGATAGGAGTGTGTCTACCGCACCAACAGCCCGACCTTTTGGTCTGGGGACCTCCCCAGCCCCAAACAGAGCTGGCTCTGGAAAAAGCTGCCTGTGGACAAACAGAATCTATAGACCCACCTCATGCCACCCTTGCCCACCACAGCCCCGGTTGGGGCTCCTGGTTTGGGGAGCCTGGTCCCAGCTCCTGCTCTGCTTTCTTGGGCGCCCCAGAGCAAGTTGGAGGGCAGGATCTTCCCTGGGAGAAGGGCCCATCTCTCCCCTGCACTTGGACTTGAGAACAACCTCCTTCCTCTTGAGTCTGTGCATTCCTCCTCTCCCCCAGGCAATCATCTATGAGGGGCAAGACAAGAACCCCGAAATGTGCCGCGTGCTGCTCACCCATGAGATCATGTGCAGGTGAGAAGGTTTGGGACACTTGCAACTTTGTCTCTGGGTCCCCACCGGGCCCTGCCCCAACCACTGCCGACACAGCCTGGCTCCTCGAAGCTCCCTCGGGAAGCCAGATGGGGGGAGGCAATGCGGGAGGAAGGAGGCCCTTGAGCACAGTGCTGGCTGAAGAGAGGATCCTTGAGGCCCCATTAGCCTGGCCTGTTTATGTGGCTTCTCCAAGTGTTTTTGTAAGACAGGCCTCCTGCCACCACTGGAAAGCTTAACTAATAAAGCTCAGGGGAGGCTTGCTGAGGAGGGGGGCAGGGCTGGGCCTCCCGGATTAGCTTAGAAGCTAGAGAGAGGAAACTTTGCTGCCTCCTGGGTGAGCCTCAGGGTGCTCCCTAGGGGAGGTGGGGGTGGGGCGGACACAGCTCTTGGCTTCCCTTCCCCATTACCCCCAGAGCTTGGCATTTCTAGATAAGGTCTCCCCAGGAGACGCCCCTCACACGGGGTCCTGAAAAGCAGTTCCTCCTGAATAGAAAAGAGAACAGTGTTCAAAAATCTGGTTGGGACCCTGGCTGCCCTTGGGATTAGTAGTGACAAGGAAGGGGCGTGGGGAGGCTTCTGTGGCACTGATTGCGCGGTCTTTCTTGACTGGATGCTGGTTACATAGGTGGGTTCACTTTCTGGTAAATCCTGCGCTGCGTGCTAAAATCCGAGCCCTTTGCTATGTGAGAGAGACCCTGGAGATGGCCTGCAGCCTGCCTTTACTGAATCCTCCAGGAGTAGCATGCCTTTGGGACAAGGGTCTCCTGGCCAACCTGGCTCTCTAGGTCCCGGTGAAGGACCCTTCTCCCGAAGGCTCCTGGAAGTGAGGCCCCCAGACAGGGATTCCATACTCAGAGACAGGAGGCAGCACCTTCAACCGGAAGCACGTGTGCACACGCTTGCGCACACGCATGCGCACACAGACACACCTTCTCACTCCTCTTCCTCCAGCCGGTGCTGTGACCGGAAGAGCTGTGGCAACCGGAATGAGACGCCTTCTGATCCGGTCATTATTGACAGGTAGGTGCTGGGAAGGAGGCCCCCGGGAGACCAGGGCGCAGAGCACAGGGGCACACGCACCGCCCCCCATTGGTGGTTGTAAGCAGAGAGAAACTACCAGACACAAGGAAGCTGCACCCCTGGCCTCTACAGGAAGCCTCTGGTGGTAGACTTCCTGGGGCTGGGCTTAGGAGTTCTGCTCCCTGGGGAAGAAAGCCGGAGGGCCAGGGCCTGGGGTGAGGGCGGGGCGGGAAGGAGATGAATCAGGCCCAGAGAGCAGCTGGGAGAACGGCTGGGAAGACGGACGGGCTGACATGGGAAAGGCAGGGGAAGCCCGGCTCTAGTCCCGGGTCCACCTCCACCTCTCGCCGCTTGCCTTGACTTCTCTGCACTTCCGTTTCCTTCCATTGAAAAGTGGGGACATACTTGGCGCATGTCAGTCACAGGACTGTCAAGGTGATGGGTGTAAAATGCATTCTCCCACCATGACTTCTTTAAAATTATTTTTTCTCTTTGAAGAACAAATGCATAGGTAAGGTACAAAATTCAAAAGGTACAAAAGAAGACCCCACCCTTATGTACCAGGGACTTTTGTACCATTTCGTTTTTTAAAAATTTGTAACAATATGTCTTAGAGATCACGCCATATCAGAACATAAACCCTGCTGTATTCTCCTTCTAATAGCACATTCACAGGAGCAAAAATTCAAGTTTAAAAGAGTTTAAAGCAAAAAGGCTGCCACCTCGGCATCTCATCCATCCATTGCCCTCCAGATAAGCAGCCTTTGTTAGCAGTTTCTTGGCCATCTTTCTTGACATTGTCTGCCCATAGACAAGAAAATACATATTCTTTTCGTACCTTTCCTTTTATGTTTCTAAAATTGCTGGCGTCCAAAATGTACCTTTCAGCACCTTTCCTTTTCTCTAAGAAACGTGCCTATCTGGGAGGTTATATCAGGACACAGAAAGTCTCTTTCCTCTTTTTTGCTACTGCAAAATATTCCACGGTATGGATGAACTATAATTTCTTTTAGTCGTCTGCCATTGCTGGATGCTTTGGCCGTTTTTGTTCCTTTTCAGAGATCAAATATACTGCAGTGACTTACTTTGTCCCTGTGTCACTTTGCACATAGGTGCGTTCATAAGAAGGATATTATAGCAGCAGAATTCCTGGGTCAGAGGAGATGTGCGTTTGTAATTTTAATAGTTACTGTCATTTTGCCCTCTGTGGAGATTACACCAGTTGGTATTGGTACCAGCAGTTTTGAGAATGCCTGTTGTCCACACTCTGGGCGATTAGAGATGTTGTTATTCTTTCAACAAAATTTTTTTTTAATATTCACCCCATGCCAGGGTCTCTTCTATATTCTGTGGATTAAACATTGACCAAAACCAAGACAAAAGGCTTGTGTTTATGGGCTTAACAATCTAGTAGGGGAGATGGACGTGAATGGAATGAATGAAACGTAGATTCTGTTAGATGGTGGTAACAGCTAAGGAGAAAAGGCAAGCATCAGGAAGGATCTGAAGTGCCCAGGAAGGGGGGGCGTGCAATTTTAGAATGTTTACAGAGAGCCTCCCTAAAAAGATGGCATCTGAGCCAAGACCTGAAGGAAGGAAGGGAGTGAGCCATGTTTGAACCCAGGGGAAGAATGTTCTTGGCTGGAGTGGACCTGGTGTGTTTAAGGAACAGTAAGAAAGCTCAGGTGACTGGCGTGAGGGGGACTGTAGGAGGAGATGGTGTCAGGAAACCAACAGAAGGGTTAGAGGAAGGCAAGACATGCAGACAGGGCCATGTAAGTTGCATATAGACCATTATAGGGAGTTTGGCTTTTGTTCTGAGTGGCATGGAAGCCAGGGGTGGCAGGGGGGTGTTTGAGAAGAATGAAATGACCTGATTTATATTTTAGCAAGATCACTCTAGCTCGTGTGTTGCCGATGACCTGTAGGAGGCAAGGATGGAAGCACAGAGGTGAATTAGGAAGCCAGCACAGTTATTCAGGTGAGAGAAAGTAGAGGCTGTTAAAGAGGGGGTGTTAGGAGGTGGTGGCAGGAGGTGATTGAATATATTTTGTGGACAGAACTAACAAGATTTGTTATGGAAGGAGAGACAAAGTGACAGAGAAGGAGGGGGAGTCAGAGATATCCCAGGTGTCCGACCTGATCAACCTAGAAGGACAGAGTTCCTATTTACTGAGGAGAAAGAGATTTCAGAACAAGCAGGTTTGGGAGCAAGGAAGATCAGGAGTTTGGTGTTGAGATGCTTAGCAAACATCCGGGGTGCGGGGGATTAAAAGCAGGTGAAAACATAAGTACAGATCTCGAGGGAAAGGTTCAGGCTGCAGATCTAAATCTGAATGAATGAAATCATCAAGGGAATGAATGCTGAATGAAAACAGATGAGGTCCAAGAACTGAATCCTGGGCTGTTCAGTGTTTAGAAGCCATGGAGATATGGAGCCAGTGAAGGAGAACAAGAAGGAGTGGCCAGGGAGGCAAAAGGGGAATCAGAGGATTGGAGTGTTCTAGAAGTCCAGGTAAGAAACTATTCCAAAAAGGAGGAAACAGTCAACTTCAACAAATGGTTCTCATGGAGATGATAAAAAGACTAATTTGACCATCACATTTAGCAATGAGGGGGACAATGGTGACCTCAACAATAGCTATTTCAGTAGAGTGGAGGGGCAGAAGTCTGGTAGGAGGCTGTCTGAGAACAGAAGAGAGACTGGAGGCAGTGAACAGAGGAACTCTGGGAGTTCTGCTCTAAAGGGATCAGAGAAATAAATGGGGACAAGAGCACAGTGTAAGGCCCAGAAAAACAGCTTCTTCATATGCTGATGAGAAAAACCAGTGGGAAAGAGGGGAATGATGATGCAGGAGAGGAAAACTGCTGGAGCCATGTCCTGTAGCCAGCGAAGGGCATGGGATCCAATGCACTGGTGGAGGACTAGTTTAGCTGGGAGTGTAGACAGCTACCCACGGACAGAGCAAGGAAGTCAGGGAGCCTGGGCCCAGAAGGGGGCAAATCAGGACACCCAATGTGGGAGCTTGCAGATGCCATTTCCTGATTGCTTTGTTTTCTCAATGAAATGGGAAGCCAGGTCAACAGTTGAGCATGGAGATGGTGAAGGAGACACTAGGGCCAAAAACAGGTGTCCAGGATATTGAGTGGACCATGGAAATGTTGTGTGATTGCCAAGCAGCACTAAGGGCCTGCCTGAGGTTTGGGGTCATGAATTTGAAGTGAGAAATTTCTCCAGCCATGCTGAGCAGTGGTAGAGTACAGGTGCGGGACAGGTGAGTGGCTATGTGTATGCAGAGATCAGGGTTTGCCAGGTGAGTACAAGGAGACATGAGAGGGCAGGAGAGTAAAAAGCATGTGCAAACGGTGTTTGCAAAAATGGAACAAGAAATTTAAGGGATAGGGAGAAGGATATGGGAGATTGAAGAAAAGGCCGGATGAATGGAATGTAGGTTCTGATGGGGCCAAACAATTTTTGAAGTTGTGGTACCAGAAAGGGGTTGAGCTGGATGTTAGAGGATGGATGGTTAGACCATGGGTTGTCTGTAGGTAGACTTATTCGGGGAGATTGCATCGGTAAGATGTAGCTAAGGGAAGGTAAACACGAGGTCAGTGGAGGAAAGATGCTCGCGGAATGCAGAGGACAATGTTTTGGAAGAATTCTCTATCTATGTTCATACTGAAATTACCACAAATTATGACAGGATCATTGTTCAAGAGTATATATAGTGATGCAGCAGGAAAATCTTCAGAGTGAAGGCAAGTGACCTTGGGGTTGAGAAATGACTGCAACAAGCAGTGGTCGCCATACTTTTTTGTCTTTTTCCATCATCGAAGTGAACTGTGGTATCCTGGTGAATTTCATTTCTCTTACTGTAAGGTTGAGCATGCTTTTAGGTACCTAAATTCTATTTGTTTTTCCTTTTCTTGGAACTCTTTTGTTTCCTTTGCTTCTTTTTCTATGAAGGACTGGCTTTTGTTACTGATTTGTAGAAGTATATATTAAGGAAATTAGCCCTTTACATGAGTTGCAAAAATTTTTTTTCTAGTTGATTGTTATCTTGTAACTTTTCTTAGAGTGAAACTTGCCCAACCTCTCAATCTTTTAAGTACTCTCGATTTTTGTCCTATTTAGAAAGGCCTCTCTCACACCAAAATTATTTTTAGAACTTTATCCTGTGGTTTCTTCTGGTCCTTTTATGGTTTCATTGTTTACACTTAAGTATTTGGTCCATTTGAAAAAATATATAAGTTGTTATGTCTCATATCATACATACAAAAGAAAAATACAACAAAATGGAAATTGAGAAGCATTAATAATTATTGTACACCTGTGAACTGACCAACAAACTTAAAATTAGAACATTAAAAATATTACTGAAGCCCTCTCTATATTCCTTCACCATCTCATACCATTGCCTACCCCTCTCCTAAAGATAATCAGTAAATTGAGCTCTGTGTTCACACACAACTCTAAAAAATAATTTACGACATATTGTAAACACTATGTCTGGTCGAGCTTGTTTTTAACTTTATAAAAAGGATATTATGTTGTAGTAGTCTTCTAAAATGCTCTTTTTCAATTCAGCATTATATTTTTAAGATTTTTCTGTGTTGCTATATTTATAGTTGGTTGTACTTTGTTTTTGCTATTATAAGCAAAACTGCCCTGAACATTCTTGTCTGTCTCTCATGGTTTGAACAGGTACAAGTGTGTGTTTAGGATGTAAAACTAACACTGGAACTGCCAGGTCATAAGGTGTGCCCATGATTAACGTTAGGAATCAATGTCAGACCATTTCCAAGATGGTTGTCCTGAGCAATGCTCCCATCTAGACTGACTGAGTTCCTGTGGCTCCACCTCCTCACCAGCCCTTTCTAATGTCGAACTTCTTAATGTTTGACAGTCTAGTGGCCACACAGGGACTTTTGTGGGCACCTTAATTTGCATTTTCTTGATTATTAATGTAGGTTGAGCATCTTTTTTTTGTTTGTTTGTTAGTATTTGCCTTACTTCTCCTACTAAGTATATGCTAGTCTTTTTTTTTTTTAAGATTTTATTTATTTATTTGACAGAGATCATAAGTAGGCAGAGAGGCAGGCAGAGAGAGAGAGGAGGAAGCAGGCTCCCCGCTGAGCAGAGAGCCCGATGTGGGTCTTGATTCCAGGACCCTGGATCATGACCTGAGCCAAAGGCAGAGGCTTTAGCCCACTGAGCCACCCAGGCGCCCCTAAGTGTATGCTAGTCTTTTGCCCATTTTTCTTTCTGAATTGTTTGGAGGATTTATATTGATTTAAATGGATCTTCATAAATCCTAGGTACTGATCCTTTGTCAGGAAAGTATATTTCAAGTATCACAATGTAGTTGAACTTACCAGTATTTCCCTCATGGTTTTTACTCTGTGCTTTATTTAAGAAATCTTTCCCTATTCCGAGTCATTAACATATTCTTCTATATTTTCTTCTAAAGGTTTTACAGTTTTTCATTTTACATTTAGGTTTATAATCCATGTGGAACTAATTTTGGGGTGTGGTATAAATTAAGGAATCAGTGTAATTATTTTTACTCATGAATCACTAATTATTGTAGTATCATTTATTAAGTAGCTCACCCATTCCTACTGAACTGTAGTACTATATTTATTCTAAATCAGATTTCCTTCTACTCGTGGGTCTGGTTCTAGACTATTTCTTATGTTCCTTTGATTTATTTGATAATCCCTGTGCCAACATCACCTTGTTATAATCACTATAGCTTTTTTTTTCCCTCAAAGATTTCATCTATTTATTTGACAGACAGAGGTCACAAGTAGACAGAGAGGCAGGTGGAGAGAGAGGAGGAAGAAGGCCCCCCGCTGAGCAGAGATCATGACCCGAGCTGAAGGGAGAGGCTTTAACCCACTAAACCACCCAGGCACCCCAATAGCTTTATAATAATGATATAAACAAGTGTGTAGGACAAGTCTCCTATCCTCTCTTGTTCTTGAGGAGAGTATTGCATTTTTTGGACCTTTTGTGTTTCCATATAAGTTTTAGAGTCCACTTATAAAATTACACACACACACACACACACACACACACACACACACACACACACATCTTTTTGGGGGCTTTGCTTAATATTACAGTTAACTTATACATTACTTTGGAAAAGAATTCACATCTTTATGCTACACTGAGTCTTCCTATCCATGAATATGGTTTGTCTCTCTACTTATGTATATTTTCTCTAGTGCTTTCGGTAAAGTTTATAATTTTCTCAGTAAAGGCCACATGCACTTAACTTTGTTTCATTTAATTCATGCATTAAATAAATATTTATTGAGCATTTACTATGTACAAGACATTGCTCTAGGATCTAAGAATACTAGAGTAAATAAAGCAGACAAAAATATCTGTTCTCCTGGAGGGAGAAGACACAGGGGAGATAGGCAACAACAGTAATTCTAAGTATGTCAGAATGTGATATGTGGAAAAACTAGAGAAAAATAAAACTGGTCAGGAATTTGAGGATTAGGCAAATGTGATTTTTAAGTAAAGTGATCACAGGAGGCCAAATTGAAGGTGGAATTTGAGGAAGGATCTGAAGAGAGAATGAGCCTTTCAGGTGTATGGGCAGCTTATTTATGTTTATATTTATATTTTGTTGCAATTGCAAATTATATCTTTTGTTATATTTTCTAACTTGATAGTGTACAGAAATGCAATTGATATTTGCATGTGAATCTTTGTCTTTATATTTGTTTTGCTTTTTCTGTATAGATGGCCATCTTATGCAAACCATAACTTTTTTTCCTGTCCAATCCTTTTTTTTTCAATATTTTATTTATTTGAGAGAGAGAGAGTGAGAAAGAGAGCATGAGCTGGCAGGAAAGGCAGAGGGAGAGGGAGAAGCAGGCTTCCCACTAAGCAGGAAGCCTGACATGGGGCTTAATCCCGGGACCCTGAGATCATGACCTGAGCTGAAGGTAGACCCTTAATGGACTGAGTCATGCAGACACACACCCCCTTTTTTTTCCTTATTTTATTGCTCTGACTTCAAGTACAGCATTGAATATAAGCAGTGGCAATGGCATTCTTGTCTTGTGTTTGATTTTAAAGAAAATGTTTCCAATGTTTCACCATTTAAAACATGGTTAACTGTAGCCATTTGGTAGCTATACTCTATCAGGTTAAAAAAGTTTGGTAACCAATTTTTGTTTTGGGGGTTTTTAAATCATGAATGGATACTGAAGGTTACATGTTGCTTTTCTCTGTATGTATTGAGTTGATAGCCTTTCTCCTTCAAACTATTAATGTAGTGAATTTCATTAATGGTTTTCCTAATCCTGAATTACTCCTGGTATAAACCTAACTTGATAATGGTTTACTATATTCTCTATATGCTGCAGGATTTGCACTGTTAATAATATTTTTAGAGTTTTTGCATTTATGTTCAATAGTGTTTGGCTTGTGATTGTCTTATAATGTCCAGGTATGAGTTTGACAGTTAGTGATATACCAGCCTCAAATAATTAAAAGGGGAATGTTCTTCCTTTTACTATTTGCTGGATGAATTTGTATGAGTTTGAATATATCTATTCCTTGTATGATCTGTTCCTTGAAAATTTGTTATAATTTGCCTTGAGTTTTCAGGGATGAAAAGGAGAGAATTTTTAAACAGTTGACTCATTTTTTTTTTTTTAATGGTCATGGACAATTCAGGCCTTCTGTTTCTTTTTTACTCTGTTTTGGTGAGTTATATTTTTTAAGGAATTTGTACATTGTACCAAAGTTATTTATTCAAATTTATTTCCATAAAGTTGTCCGTAATGTTCTCTTATTTTTTGATCTCTGTTGTATTTTTAGTTATGAACTTTTTCCATTCCTGATATTGTTTGCAGCATATCTTTCTCCTTGGTAAGTTTTGCCAGCAATTTGTCACTTTTATTCGTCTTCTAAAAACAGTTTTCGGGGCACCTGAGTGGCATAATTGGTTAAGTGTCTGCCTCTTGGTTTTGGCTCAGGTCATGATGTCAGGGTCATGAGATGGAGCCCCACATTAGGCTCCACACTCAACATGGGATCTGCTTGAGGCTTTTTGCCCTTCTCCCTCTGCCCTTCCTACTTATGCTCTCTCTTTATCTCTCAAATGAATAAATAAATCTTTAAAAAAAAAATATATATATATATATAAACAGAGTTAAAGTTTTATCAATCTTTTTCTAATGTGTGTTTGCTTTGCATTACATTAATTCTGCATTTATCTTTATTTTCTCCCTTCTTCATTCATTGGATTTATTTTGTTCTTTCCTAATTTCTTGAGTTAGATACTTAGCTCATTAACTGCTTACCTTCTTCCTTACTAATACAATCATTTAAGTCTGTCATATTTCCTTAAAATACTACTTTTCCTGCATCTCACCTTCTCACATCTCACATTTTTATTACCACTCAGTTTCAAGGATTGTTAAATTTCTGTTATGACTTCTTTTTCAATGCACGGGATATTTAGTGTTGTGTTTCCTTATTCTTCATTTTTCAATTAACTTTATGAGGTGTAATCAGTATGCAATAAAATGGACATAAAGTGGGGGCGCCTGGGTGGCTCAGTGGGTTGGGCCGCTGCCTTCTGCTCAGGTCATGATCTCAGGGTCCTGGGATCGAGTCCCACATCGGGCTCTCTGCTCGGCAGGGAGCCTGCTTCCCTCTCTCTCTCTCTCTCTCTGCCTGCCTCTCCGTCTACTTGTGATCTCTCTCTGTCAAGTGGATAAATAAAATCTTTAAAAAAAAATGGACATAAAGCGGGCGCCAGGGTGGCTCAGTGGGTTAAGCCTCTGCCTTCCTTCGGCTCAGGTCATGATCCCAGGGTCGTGGGATCAAGCCCTGCATCGGGCTCTCTGCTCAGCGGAGAGCCTGCTTCCCCCTCTCACTCTCTGCTTGCCTCTCTGCCCACTTGTGATCTCTGTCAAATAAATAAATAAAATCTTTTTAAAAATGCACATAAAGTATACAATTTGAAAAGTTTTGACATATGTATATACTGAAGAAACCATCACCACAATTAAAATAGTGAACATATCCTTCATCCCTAAAAGTTTCCTCATGCCCCCTTGGAATCTCTCCCTCTCTCCCCTTACTTCTACCCTCGGGCAACAATTTCTCTGCTTTCTGTCAATATAGGTTGGTTTTCCTTTTTTAAATTTTTATATAAATGAAATTATACAGTGTGTGCTTTTCTTTGGTCTAGGTGTTCTCACTCAGCGTAATCTTTTTTTGTGTGTTTCATCCACGTTTTTGCATGTATCAATAGCTCATTTATTTTTATTCCTGAGTGGTTTTCCATTGTATGAATATAACAGTTTTTGTGTGTGTGCCATCATCTCTTGATAGACATTTGGGTTGTTTCCAGTTTATAACTATTATTAATAAAAGCTTTACGAACACTTATGTACAAGTGTTTTTATGGACAAACATATTCATTTTTCTTAAGTAAAATCCTTGGAGTAGAATGGTTGGATCATATGGTAAAAGTATGTTTAACTTTATCAGTAATTACCTAACTGATTTCCAAAGTGGTTGTGCCATTTTACATTCCCACCAGCAGTGTATAAGAGTTGTAGTTCCTCTGCATTCTCATCAGCATGAGAATAGTCTATCTTTTAGTATGTGGTGGTATCTCATTGTGATTTTTAATTTGTACATCCCTAATGACTAACAATGTTGAACACCTTTTCATGTGCTTATTTGCCATCCATATATTTTCTTTGAAGAAATATCTGCTCAAATATTCCACCATCATCCCCCTTTATATTGGGTTGTTTTCTTATTACTGAGTTGTAGGAGTTCTTTATATATTGTGGATACAAGTTCGATATCTATTTTACAAAAATTTTTTCCCAGTGACTTGTCTTTTCATTCCTAACAGTGTTATTTGAAGAATACAAGTTTTTTAATTTTCATGAAGTCCAGTTTATAAATTTTTTCTTTTATGTATTATGCTTTTTATGTCATAGCTAAAAAATCTTAAATCAATGACCTCAGCTTTCATTCAAGGAAACCTGATAAAGGAGATGAAATTAAATCAAAAGTAAGCAGAAGAAAGGAACTAAAAAATGTCAAAATAGGAAACAGATAAACAGATAAACAGGAAACAGATAAACAATAGAGAAAATCAATGAAACCAAAAGCTGTTCCTTTAAGATCAATAAAATGATTAAACCTATAGCCAGACTGATCAGAAAAAAAAGAGAAGACATAGTTTGCCAATATCAGAACTGAGAATGGTGACATCACTACAGATTCTAGATTATTCAGTTGTTTTTTAATTATTTCATTTATTTCCTTTGTTGGCTTATTAGCCAAACTATTTTGTTACTTTAGTGATTGCTTTAGGGCTTAAAGTACACACCTTTAGGTTAGTGTAGTCTACTTTTAATTATATTACTTCATGTGTAGTATGCTATTCTTGTCATGAATTCTATTTTTTTAAAGATTTTATTTATTTATTTGACAGAGAGAGATACAGCAAGAGAGTGAACACAAACAGGGGCAGAGGGAGAGGGAAAAGCAGGCCTCCCGCTGACCAGCAAGTCCGATGCGGGGCGCAATCCCAGGACCTGGGATCATGATCTCAGCCAAAGGCAGATGCTCAGTGACTGAGCCATCCAGGCATCTCAAGAATTCTGTTTTTATATGATATAAAAATCCATAATACATGGATATTTTTGTTTAAATAATTATTTTTAGAAATTTTAAAAATATGAAAAATATACATTTACCTATGTAGTTACCATTTCTACTGCTCTTCATTCTTTTATGTAGACCCAGATTTCCATTTTTCTTATATCTGAAGGGCATCCTTTAATATTTGTTTGTATTTTAACTGGGTATGGAATTCAAGGTTGACTTTTGTTGTTAAGGTGTTGTTCCACTGTCTTCTCTTTTCCATTACTCATGAAAAATCTGGTACCATCATTGTCTTTGTTTCTCTGTGCATAAACATGTCTTTTATCTCTGGCTGCTTTTAATATTTTTCTCTTTATTATTCATTTTTTAAAGATTGTATTTATTTGGGGCGCCTGAGTGGCTTAGTGGGTTAAAGCCTCTGCCTTTGGCTCAGGTCATGATCTCAGGGTCCTGGGATTGAGCCCCACATGGGGCTCTCTGCTCAGCCGGGAGCCTGCTTCCCCCTCTCTCTCTCTGCCTGCTTATGATCTGTCTCTCTCTGTCAAATAAATAAATAAAATCTTTTTTAAAAAAGCTAAAAAAAAAAAGACTGTATTTATTTACTTTAGAGATAGAGAGAGTGAGTGGGGGAGCAGAGGGAGAGGGACAAGCAGACTCTGTGCTGAGCACAGAGACAAAAACAAGGCCCAATCCCAAAACCCTGAGATTATGACCAGAGGCAAAATCAAGAGTTGGATGCCCAACCTACTGAGCTACCTAGGTGCCCCTCTTTATTATTCATTTTTAACAACTTAATTATGATATGCCTTGGTATAGTTTTTCTTCATATTTCATGTGTTTGGAGCTATTGATCTTTTTGGATCTATGAGACTACAGTTTTCATTATACTTGGAAAGGCTTTTTTAAAAGATTTTTATTTATTTATTTGAGAGACAGTGTGAACAGGGGACAGGGCAAAGGAGAGGGAGCAGCAGACTTCCCACTGAGCAGGAAGCCCAATGTGGGGCTTGATCCGAGGACCCTAGGATCATGACTTGAGCCAAAGGCAGATGGGTTAACCAACTGAAACACCCAGGTGCCCCGTTTTGGACAGTTTTTTGCCATTTTTTTCTCAAGTATTTTTCTGTACACCATCCCCCTCTCCACTCCTTTGGGAACACCGATTACTCCAATTACAAATGCTAAACTGCTTGAGGTTGTCCTGCAGCTCACTTTACATTTCATTTTAGAGGATTTTGTTTCGTTTTGTTTTTCATTTTGGATAGTTTCTACTGCCATGCCTTAAGTTCACTAATCCTTTCTTCGGTCCTGTTTCATCCATTGTTAATCCCTTCCAATATATTTTTTATCTTAAATGTTGTAGTTTTCATCTCTACAAGTTTGATTTGTATATTTTTTTATATCTTCCACATCTCTGCTTAAATTTTTTAATTTACCCAATTCTGTTGTAATTACTTTTAATGACTTTTTCTGCTAATTCTAATATCTGTGTCTATTCTATTTTAATTGATTGATTATTCTCATTATGGGCCTTATTTTTTTGCATCTTGGCATGCCTGGCAGTCTGTAATTAGATGCCAGACATTATGAATTTTTCCTTCTTGGGCTTTGGATATTTTTGTATTCCCATAAATCTTCTTGAGCTTTGTTCTAGGATGCAGTTAAGTTACTTGTGAACAGTTTGATCTCTTTGAGTCTTTTTGAGTAGAAACAGGCACTATTCCCATCTCTATGCGAGCACCAGGACTGTTCTCTGTATTCCTTTTGGGTAGTTCTTTCCTTGGTCTTGAGTAGTTTCTTCATATGCACACACTGATCAGTACTCTACTAAATACTCAAGGGGGACCCTTCACAAGTTTCTGGTTTTTCTATGTACTTCTCTCCTCTATGAGGCTCTGTCCTATGAAGTCTAGCTACCTTGGGACTCTTCAGTGCATCTCCTCAATTCTGGGGTCTCCTAGCTCTGCCTTAGTTCCCCCTCCTGTGCTGTGGTCTGGAAACTCTCAAAGCAATAGTGAGACATTTGTTATGTTCACCTCATTTATTTCCCATCTTTTGGAGATCACTGTCTTTTGTTATCTGATGTCTATTACCTTGAAAAATGTTTTGTACATTTTGTCTTGTTTGTTTTATTTTTAGGCCATAGGTAAATGTGGTCTCTATTACTCCATCCTGGTTAGAAGCTGAAGCAGAAGTATGGTTTTTAATTCCCAAACGCGGTATTTTAAAATTTATTTTTGTTATTAATTTCTAACATAATCGTGTGTCTAATAAGTCTAACACTTTGTATATATGTCCATTTAATCAATACTTTTTAAAGATCTTATTTATTTGTTTGAGAGAGAGAGTGAGTGAGAGAGAGCACGAGTGGGGGGAGGGAGAGGGAGACACAGACTCCCCACTGGGCAGGGATCCCAACCCAGGGCTCCATCCCAGGACCCTGGGATCATGACCTGAGCTGAAGGCAGATGCTTAACTGCCTGAGCCACAGGTCCCCCTAAATCAAGATTGAGTGGTGAGTGGCTCAGTTGATTGGGTGTCTGCCTTTGCCTCAGGTCATGGTCCTGGGGTCCTGGGATCAAACCCCACGTTGGGCTCCCTATTTGGTGGAGAGTTTGTGTCTCCCTTTCTCTCTGTGGCAATCCCTGCTCGTGTTCCCTCTCTCTCTTTGTGTGTGTCAAATAAGTAAATAAAATCTTAAAAAAAAAAAAAAAGATTGTTAACTGTATCGTCCAGATCTGTCTTTATTTATCTTTTTCTGCTTGACCTATTAAAAATTGAGAGCTGAGATTATAATCTTCACTTGAATTTTCAGCTTATCTTTATCTTTCAATTTTATATATATGTGTGTGTGTATATATATATATATCAATATTTATATATAGTAATATCAAAAATTGATGGAACCCACAAAGATAGTCCAAAAGTTTATGTGGAAGATTAATATATACAATATGTAATTAATAATATATATATTGGTGACTATTTTATTGAGTGTGGAGAAGTTTTAGAATCTTACAACTTTTTTCTGGGTTGAACTTTTTATTGGCATTTATTGGTCCTTTATTTCTAATATATATTTTGCTTTAAAGTTCATTTTATCTAATACTATTTACAGACTCTCTTAACTTACTTTTGGTTCTATTTGGATCATATACGTTTATTCATCCTTTATTTTCAACCATTATGTGTCCTTATGGTTCAAGTATTTCTCTTTTAACAGCGTATTGCTGGATTTTTTTTATTTTATTTTATTTATTTATTTGAAAGAGAGCGAGTGAGGGAGAGCATGAAAGGGGAGAAGGTCAGAAGGAGAAGCAGACTCCCCATGGAGCTGGGAGCCAGATTCAGGACTCGATCCCTGGACTCCAGGATCATGACCTGAGCCAAAGGCAATCACCTAACCAACTGAGCCACCCAGGTGCCCCGGATTTATTTTTTAAATCCAGTCTATTTTTTAACTGACAAATTTAGTACATTTTCTTTATTGAGATTATTGATTTATTTCAACTATCTTACTTTGTGCTTTTTATTTGTTCCACCTCTTCTATGTTTCTTTGTTTTCCTTTCTTACTATATACAAAAATTGAGAATTTTGTTTGATGTAGTGTATGTGTTTCTTATGCATTTTTCCCTCTACTGATTTAGAACTTTATTCACTTAATTTCCATTCTTTTAGTTATTACCCTTGAAATTTAGTATGTATTCTTAACAAAGTCTTAATTTCTTTCCTAATATTGGAATCTTGGATAGTGGTGTGCTGGAGCTGGCTCATATCAGTTCACAAGAGCTAATTATTAGTATCTCTTCTCAACTCCATATTCAATGACATCACACTGGTAGCTTGAAATCAGTCATGGAGGGAACATATATAGTTATGGAAATCAACAAACGTTATAATCATGGGTTCCCCCACCCGGAAATTATTGTTAAATATTTACCAACTCACCACTGATCTTAGACAGTTCCATTACCCTTGCCCTATTTATAAGACATGTGGTCCAGAATTTTAATTCTTTTAAAATTCCACACATTGGGGCGCCTGAGTGGCTCAGTGGGTTAAGCCTCTGCCTTCAGCTCAGGTCATGGTCTCAGGGTCCTGGGATCAAGCCCCACATCAGGCTCTCTGCTCAGCAGGGAGCCTGCATCCTCCTCTCCTCTGCCTGTCTCTCTGCCTGCTTGTGATCTCTGTCAAATAAATAAATAAAATCTTTTAAAAAAATTCCACACATTATTATTTTTAATTATGCATGAATTTTTTTTCTTTAGATTTATCAGGGTTTTGTTTTTTGTGGGTTTTTTTGTTTTGTTTTTGCTTATCTTTTTTTTTTTTCCTTGTATCTTATAACTATCTCTGGGGTCCCTTTCTCTCCTTCTGAAGTACATCTTTTAGAGGTTCCTAATTTAATGAAGGTCTGTGGTGGTAAACACCATGCTCACTTTTATTTTACTATCAGTGTCTTTATATCACTGTCTTTCTTGAAAGGTGGCTTTCCGGGGAACCTAATTCTATATTGATAGTTAGTTTTTTACTTAGCACTTTGAAAATGTTTCCACTGTTGCTGTTGAAGAGTGCAGCATAACTGTCATTCTTTTGCCAGCAAATTTTCTTTTCTCTCTGTCTGTATAGAAGAGCTTCTCTTTGTTTTTTGTTTTTTTAAGATTTATGTATTTTTTTAAGATTTTTATTTATTTATTTGACAGACAGAGATCACAAGTAGGCAGACAGGCAGGCAGAGAGAAGGAGAGGAAAAAGCAGGCTCCCCACGGAGCAGAGAGCCTAATGTGGGACTTGATCCCAGGACCCTGGGATCATGACCTGAGCCAAAGGCAGAGGCTTTAACCCACTGAGCCAGCCCAGGCTCCCCTTCTCTTTGTCTTTGGAGTTCTTCAGTTTACTTTAATGTGCCTCGTTGTGAATTTTTTTTATCCTGCTTAGAGTTTGTTGATCTTCTTGTTTCTATGGATTTATATCTTTCATCACTTCTAGAAATTGCTCAGCCTTTGCCTAATGTTACATCTTGGTTGTATTCTCTCTTTTCTCCTTATGGCACTTTTTATAAATATCTAACTGTACTTTCATTTTTTTAATTAACATATAATGAATTATTTGTTTCAGGGTTACAGGTCTGTGATTCATCAGTCTTACACAATTCACAGCACTCACCATAGCACATACCCTCCCCAGTGTCCATCACCCAGCCACCCCATCCCTCTCAACCCCCTCCACTCCAGCAACCCTCAGTTTGTTTCCTGCAATTAAGAGTCTAATATGGTCCATCTCCTTCTTTGGTTTCGTCCTATTTTCTCCTTATGGCACTTTAAATGAGACTCCAATTTAGACCTTTAATCCTATCCTCCACATATCCTAAACAATTGTGTATGTCTGTCCTCTTTTTCTCTTTGTACTGCATCCTGGGTAATTCTTTTTTATTCATCTCCTCACTCACTAATTCCCTTTAGCTGTATCTAAACTATTGTTTAATTTATCCAATGAGCTACTAATTTCAGTGATTTTATTTTCCATTTCTAAAAGTTTTATTTAGTTCTTTTTCAAATATGTCTGGTTACTTGGGGGGGTGTCTCTTGGTGCTTACTAATTTTTTAAATTAACTTTTTGTTTCTTTAAAATGTTTGTGGTTATTTTACATTCAGTACTTGATAATTCCAGTATCAGAAGTCCTTGGGTTTTATAGCTATTGTTCATTACTTCTGCTGACTCTTATTTGTGATGGCTTGTTTCTTTCTTTGATGTTTTTGTTGTTATTATTGTGGTAGTGATTATTTTATCTTATTTTAGCTCACATTTGGTTGAATCACATCAGAACTAGAACAGGCTATGCTTTCCTCTGGAAGGATTTGTTTGATTCTACCAGGAGGAGGCAGTGCTACCAAACTGAGACCTTTCTAGGATCTTCAGAGGATTCAGGGACCTCATCTGAAGTGGTCCCTATTCTCCATCCCAGTGTGTTCGTATTGCCATTTGACACCAGTACAACCCTAATATTTGTGCTAGCTCATAGTTCATAGCTCCCACTTAGATTTCAACTTCTTGTTTTTGGTTTCTCTCTCTTTTTTTTTTTTTTTAAATCCTTGGATTTTCCTTACTTTTGGCTAAAACTTCAGGATGTGGTCATATTGGGAAGGCACTTTATTTATTTATTTATTCATTTACTTATTATTTAAGTAAACTCCATGCCCATTGTGGAGCCCAGTGCAGCACTTGAACTCATAACCTTGAGATCACCTAAGCTGAGATCAAGAGTTGGACACTTAACTGACTGAGTCAGCCAGGTGCCCCAGGAAGGCACTTTAAAGATATGTAGTCTACCATAATACTGGAAGAGGAAATCATCCATTCGGAATTTACTCTGGTTAAAGTTAGGAAGTATGGGTTCACCTAAGACACCTGAGTGGCTCAGTCAGTTAAGCATCTGCCTTTGTCACAGGTCCCCTGCTCAGTGGGAAGCCTGCTTCTCCCTCTCCCTCTGCCTTTCCCGCCAGCTTGTGCTCTCTTTCTTGCTCGCTCTCTCTCTCTCTCTCTCTCTCAAATAAATAAATAAAATCTTTAAAAAAAAAAAGAAATATGCGTCCACCTATATTTTTTTCTGATAGCTCCTGTTGTCCCAACAATTATTGAATAATCCATCTTTCCCCTACCAATTGTAAATATCACCCATGTTGTATTCTAAATGCAATTATTTGCATTTCTGGACTTTCCATCCTATATCATTATTCTGTCTATTTATTTATGTGGGAGTACAATGCTTTTTAATTTTTGAATATTTATAACACTTTTTAGTAACAGATCTAGTGCTTCTCTGAATTACTCTTATGTTTTAGAATTTTCTCAACTATTCTTTTATTCTTTTTTTTTTTTCTTTTGAGAGAGAGAGAGCACAAGTTGGGGGGAAGTAGTGGGGGCAGAGGTAAAAAATCAAGCAGACTCTGTGCCGAGCATGAACTTGAGATGGAGCTTGATCTAACAACCCTGAGATCGTGACCTGAGCTAAAATCAAAAGTTGGATACTTAACCGACTGAGCCACCCAGGTGTCCCCCCAACTGTCCTTAATTATTTTTTATATTAACTGTATAGTCAGATTGTCTAGGTCATAAAAAATTACTTACTGATATCATTTTTTAAGTTGTGGTTAAAAAAAAAAAAAAACACCTAACAAAATTTACTATCTTTATCATTCTAAAACATACAGTTCAGTAGTGTTAAATATATTCTCATTGTTGGGCAACAAGCTTCCAGAACTTTTTCTTTCTGCAAAACTGAAACTCTGTATCCATCAAGCAGCAACTCCCATTTTCTCCTCTCCCAGTCCTGGTAGCCACGATTCTACTTTCTGTTTCTCCAAATTTGGCTACTTTACATACCCCATATAAGTGGAATCATACAGTATGTCTTTTTGCAACTGGCCTGCTTCACTTAACATACTCTTCTCAAGCTTCATCCATGTTGTAGCATATGACAGGATTTCCTTCCTTTTTAAGGCTGGATAGTGTTCTGTTTTACATACATACCACATTCATCCATCAGTGAACATTTGGGTGCTTCTATCTTTTGGCTATCATAAATAATGCTGCTATAAATATGTGTGAAAATATCTCTTTGAGACCTTACCCTTTGGATATATAACCATAAATGCTATTGCTGGATCATATGACAGTTCTTTTTTAAATTTTTTAAGGATCCTCATACTGTTTTCCATAACAGGTGCACCATTCTACCATTTCATCAAGAGCGGACAAGTGTTCTAATTTCTCCACTTCCTCACGAACACTCTTGTTTTATAGTAGCCATCCTAATGGGTGTGAGATGATATCTTATTGTCTTTTTTTTAATATTTTTTATTTTAAATAATCTCTACAACCAACGTGGGGTTCAAACTCACAACTCCAAGATCAAGAGTCACATGCTCTACTAACTGAGCTAGCCAGGTGCCTCAGTATCTCATTGTTTTGATTTGCATTTCTCTAATGATAAGTGATGTTAAGCATCTTTCAAAAGATGCCTTATTGGCCATTTCTACATCATCTTTGAAGAAATCTCTATAAAGTCATTTATGTGTTTTTGTCACTGGGTTATTTGGTTTTTGTTGTTATTGAGTTTTAGGAGTTCTTTATATATTCTGGATATTAACTATTTTTCAGATATGTGATTTGCAGATATTTTCTCCCATTCTGTAAGTTGCCTTCCACTCTGTTGATTGTGTGTCATATTTACTGAGATTGTGTTTAATTCAGATTAACCTAGGTGGAAATGAAATCTTTACAATGCTAAGTCTTGAAAGTATCATGTGAAATGTAGCTCATTTATTGTATAAGTGGGAATAAGGAGGGTTATTCAAGTCTCCTATTCCCCTGTTGATCTTCTGCCTAGTAGTTCTGTTATTGAAAGTAGGGCATAAGAGTCTTCAATTATTGTTGAATTATCTATGTCTTCCTCCAATTCTGTCATTTTTTTTAAAGATTTTATTTATTTGTCAGAGAGAGAGAGGGAGAGAGAGCAAGCACAGGCAGACAGAATGGCAGGCAGAGGCAGAGGGAGAAGCAGGCTCCCCGATGAGCAAGGAGCCCGATGTGGGACTTGATCTCAGGACGCTGGGACCACGACCCGAGCCGAAGGCAGCTGCTCAACCAACTGAGCCACCCAGGCGTCCCAATAGTGAACCTTTTTATATGGTTTTAGTTTTCTAGCAATAGTAGAGATAGCCCAGCCTACCAACCAGTGCTTGGCTAGGCATCAATAGATGTGCCTTTAGTTTAAAATACGACACTGAACTATAGTTCTTTGACTTCAGTTAAGAGAATATGCATCTGTTACTGTGAAATAGGGACAGATGTGTCAGGGCTCCAAGGAGTGTAAGTTCCCAGGCAAAAAGAAGGAATTAATGATTACCTTCATGTGGACAGAGGGAGAAGCAGGCTCCCCGATGAGCAAGGAGCCCGATGTGGGACTCGATCCCAGGACGCTGGGATCATGACCTGAGCCGAAGGCAGCTGCTTAACCAACTGAGCCACCCAGGCGTCCC